>NC_056729.1:975170449-975216646 GCF_019279795.1 Protopterus annectens
TCTTCAGTTTGTTCTAGGATCTTATTAGTTTTAGTAAAAGACACAATAGCATCCAAGCCTTCAAACATTTTGGTTCCATCTGAGAGAAATATTTTCAGTCTGGCTGGGAACAATAAATGAACTTATATTTGCTTCTTCTTAAGTTCTCTTATCAGAAAAAGAAACGGTTTCATTTTAGAAATAACAGCTGCTGAGTAGTTATTGTCAAAATGGATTGTATTTTCATTAATTTTAGTAGGTGACCTAGACTAGGCAGTTTTAAGGGCTAAATCCCTATGTTGAGAAGAAAAAAAAATCTTACTGTTGTTGATCTAGGGGAAAAAACGTTCTTGGACAAAGATGTAGCCAGGGACCTATGTGTTCTTTCCATATCATATGATAGTGCCTCCAGCAGATCCCAGATCTTAGGTAACCAACAATTCAGGTAATTCACTGTTATTGCCTTCTATGTTATCAGGTAGAACAAAGATATGTATATTATATCTACGAGACCTGTTTCTCCATGTCTTCTTTGTTAGCAGAGTATTTTGTTTTAACTGGAACTCAATATTATTTTCACCTTCATTTAATCTTCCATCCATGTTGTTTAATGATTGTTCAGTACCTGAAATCTGGGTCTTCTTCACCTGTAAGTCCTCATGAATTCGTTCCATTTGCTTAGAACATTTTTCTTTAAAATTATCAAGTTTAATGTCCATTCTGTCCAATTTTAATGACAGTTCTTTAATATTAGCAAGGACAGAATGAAATTCTTTTTTGAACAAGGAATCCTGAGAATTTGTCTTTTTATTTGTCTTTTTATTACTCATATTTAAAGCTGAATGCTGTGATGAAGATATTCCAATTAAAAGTTTGACAGGAAAATATTAAGATATGAAAAAAAATCCTTTGATACAATCCTAAAGGGCACCCCAAAGTATCTAAATTTGCTTAGTTAAATCAATTTAGATTTTTTAGAGATATATATTCCTGTCAGAAATATATAAAGCGCAGAGCAGAAGAAAACTGCTGCTAACTGGACCTCATCCTGGCCACGACCCTATGGTCGGTGTGTCTTGCCGGCTGTCGCCATCTCTCTCTATTCATTGCCACACTCCTACCTTCTTCGACACTCATGCCCGATTGTTGCAGGTTTTCTCTCACACAATCCATACAGCTCTTTGTTGGACACCCGTTTCCTCTTGCCGCCTTCCTGCCTTTCCCGAATCTTCCTCACCAAACTGTCTTCTGCTTTTCTACACATGTGCCTTAACCACCATAATCTGTTCTCTTTGACCTTTTCTGCAATTAGAGCTACTTTGGCTTCTGCTCTTATGTCCTCATTTCTTTGCCTGTCTCACAGTGTGCATCCTAACACCCACCTCAGACACCATCTCCATCACCCCTAGCGTCATCAGCTGCTGTGACTTCACTGACTAGGTTTCTGTACCAAACAGTAATACTTGTTGCACCACTGTTTTGTACACCTAACCTTTCAGCTTCTTTTGTATTCTTCTGTCATACACTAGCCCTGACCCTCTGTACCAGTTAGCTGCAGCCCCTCTGATTCTTGCTTTGACCTTCTCATCCATCCATTCTTCTCAATCATCACTCCCAGATACTTGAAGCTGTTAACCTGTTCCCCTAATCACAATTCTCAGCTTCTTCTAATTTCCCCCATTTGCTGCCATTACATCCATCTTGTCTATACTCAGTTTTGTCCCATGTGTCTTCCATTTTGCATTCCATTCACATATCCTTTGCTGAAGTTCTTGCTCAGAGTCTTCCTGTAAAGCTACATCGTCTTCATACAGCAACTTTCTTAATCTTTCCCCTTCGACTTGTTTGCTACTGTAGTCCAACACCAGTAACTATAACAGTGGGCTCAGAGCTGCACCCTGATGCACACCCACTCCCACTAGGAACCCCCTCTGTGAGATTAAACAGTGTTTGTACTTGAGTCATTGGGATCTTGTATATAGCCTGCATTAATTCTACCAATGTTTCTGGGACTTACCACCACAGCACTGCCCAAGTAAGCTTTCTTGGGACCTTGTCGTATTCTTTCTCCAAGTCAAGAAGTACCCATTTAGACTATTTTTCCTCATCTCTAGCTACTTTTCAAGTATCTGTCTCACTGCAAACATTGGGTTAGTTGTGCTGCACCCTGATCTGAATTCAAACTGCTTACCTCCCATGTTGCTTTTTACTCTGTGTATTCAGTTATCAATCACCTTCTCCAGAACTTTCATACAGTGTGATAGGAGATTGATACCAATATACTGCCTACAGTTGTGAATGTCCCCTTTGTTCTTGAACAGTGGCACTGGCATGCTTATTATTCAGTCATGTGGGATATGCCTTTCTCTCTGTGATGCTGTGAGTAGCCCCAGGAGCCATTTCTCCCCTATCTCACTCAACATTTTTTCATCTTCATTCCGAAGCTGCTGGAAGTACTCCTTCTGTCTGCCTTTGATGTCCTGCGTACTGATGAGCTGGTTGTTACTGGCATCCCTTATGAAGGGTGTCTGACTATTTGCTTTATCTTTTTGTTTTTGCCTTGCAACCAAATATAGTTTTCTCGTGTCATGTACTGAATCACTTTCCAGAGTGCCTCTGATGCCTTGTTCTTTGCTTTCCTAACTCCTCCCTTAGCCTCTTTGTTATCCAACCAGTATTCCTTCCTGGCCTGGTTTGCCTTTTCTGTCTCCCACTTTTTCCTGCACCCTTTTCTTTTGATGACTTCCAGGACTTCTTCCACTTTATTTCCATACCTGATTCGGCCAAATATTTGTTCTGTAGTCCTCACACATGCTGTTGTGATATACTGCCATTCTTCTTCAAAACAATCTGTCTCCTGCTCTTGAGGTGCTAGAGCCCTGAGTAATTCCTTGAACTGTTGTGCTTTCTCTCCAGTAAACTTTGCTTCAGCCTGGTCTCTTTTGACCTTAGAGCCTTCTGTGACCACTGAAGCAGTGCTTTTAACATTGCAGGCCTTCCAGGATGCTCTCCTTCGATGGCGTTTGCAATTCAAATGGACAGTATGGCAGTAGATGTTCTGCAGCTGATTGTGGTAACCAGTGGTTTATGCTGTGGGCTGACTATTTCACTGGGGTGACATTGCAATTGCTGATTCTACCCTACTGCCCTTTCCTTACTAGGAGTAAGTCTACCAGAGTTGCATGTTGACCAGTTTTGTACATGATCTTGTGACTGTCTCTTTTGCAGAATCATGTGTTGGTCACCATCACGCTGTTTGCCAGACAGACATTTAGAATTGCCTCCCCTTCTTTATTCCTGTCACCCACATCCATCTGGACCCAGTCAGTCCTCATATCCTGTCCTATCGGTTTGTCTTTTTTCATTTCCTGTAGTTACTGCTAGTAACTCAATGATCGATACTCTACCAATCCATGTCAACCCAAATACAGCTCACTCAGACATGCAAGAGAGATCTTGGGTGGTGGATTCAATCAGATCAGTTGTACAAGGCCATCCGTTCATTCCTCCTCAGCCCAAGGCCATAGTGACCATGGATGCTTTCCAGTTGGGGTGGGGTGGGGGGGTTAGGATTTTCTGGGGAAAGCAGTCCAAGGCACTTGGTCCCCTGAAGAGGCCAACTTACATATCAGTGTCCTAGAGATGAGAGCAGTGCTTTTAACATTGCAGGCCTTCCAGGATGCTCTCCCTTCGATGGCGTTTGCAATTGAAATGGACAGTATGACAGTAGATGTTCTTCATGTTTCACTATTGCTGTTCTGACTTATAGGCTTTGGTTAGGTAGGCAGAGGACCTTATTTCCTTTAGTTAAAGGCAGGCAAACTCTCCCCTGAATCTTTACCAGGAAAAAGAAATAGGGACCCTACACCTGATACCTTGTCATAACCCCTTGATTCATATGAAGACTTTGATCAGGAGGACTCTGTCCTTGAAGAGGAACCTTCCTTACCTCCTTTGATTCTGATTCAGAAGAGGTGTTACCTTCTGCCTCACCTCCTGAGGACATTACCTTTGGGGAAACACTGCATGCCATGAGAGAGTTTTTCCAGTGGTAGGCACAAGAATACCCCAAATTTAAAAAGAGGATAAGGGAGTTCCTTGATCTCCCACAACACAAACCCTTGGCTATTCCTCCAGTTTTGAGGTGGTATAAGATGTCTTTATGGAATCATCTCTCAATGTAGACTCTGTTCCCCCAACCCCTAAACCTGACAGGTTTTACAGAGTACTGGACTCACAATTCCTTTTTAAGACCCCTCTGCTGACCCAGAGGTTGTTACCCCAGACCCCAAAGGAGTTCGGGCTAGTACTTCTAAAACCCCATTACCGATGACAAGAAAGGCGGTCCTTTGCCAACCTGGCCAAATCCTATAAGTCAAAACTGCAACAGTGAATACACTTGAACATCTACATTTATGGTAAGTTTACATAATTTACATAACTGTATTGTTCAGGCAGTTCTGGACTAGCAGAGATTTTCCATGCAGGCTCCTCTTCTCTCCCACAGTCAGAGTTCAGTTGGCTGCTATTTCTAATTTTCGAAAGGGATTTTCCTCTACTATCCTCACCATCCTCCTCAGTGGGATTTAAATTTAGTGCTGACATCCTTGATTCTTCCCTGATTGGACAGCTGAGCCTTGTTCCCTTCGCCCCTGATTTCTTTTTCTTTGGAAAACTTAGTATTCCTATATTAAGATTGAGGGGAGGTGAACTTCATTTTCTTTTGGTCTTTCGGACCCCTTTTATTTGATTTTTCAAAGACAGAGTTTGAGAACTAATCCATCATTTTACCCAAGGTAAACTAAAAAAAAAAACAAAATCAATCAAATTTGATCTCCTGTATTTTTCCTAACTATTCAGATAGAGCTGAAAACAACATTTAGGTCCTTTTTTTTTCATCTGTAAGTTTCTTCTTCCTTTGGGAAGTATTGTTTATGCTTATTTTGGTACATCAACAAACAAGGATGGACCAGATTATACCCCTTATGTCGAGAAGCACTCAGAGTGTGGCAATGGGCAATCTCATCCAACCACTTTCTCATAGCAATGCACATTACGAGGAAGTCCAGTGTGATAGCAGACAAACTGAGCAGGTCCTTTCTTCTACCTCACCAGTGGTCTGTCAACAAGAATGTGATGGAAATGATTTTTCATCAATGGGGCCAGCCTTGCTGTGTTCTTTTTGCTTCTTCCCTAAACAACAAATGCAGCAGGTACTTTGCCCTAATTCCCCCACAGGGGAAATCACCAAGGGATGCTCTACTTCATGATTGGCCTTCATGATTGGTTTATGCCTAAACACTGATCCCATTAATTCCAAAATTTCTACAGAAAGGTGTCAGGTTGAAGAACAAAGTCATCCTCATTGCACCATACGGGCCTCAACAGATTTAGTTTCCCTGCCTTTGGCCTCACTTACTTCACCAACCTTGGATTTTGGATCTGGCTCCAGACCTCCCATCTTACCCAGCAGGCATGATCCATCTCGACATCTCAAGCCTCATGCTGACTCCTGGTTTCTCCAATTCTGTTAATTGCCAGACAACCGATGTTGTCTTCCCCTGTCCAACATTTTTTTTTTATCTCTCATAAACCTTCAGTACGAAAACTCTATACAAGTAAATGGAAAAGACCTGTTTACTGGGCACATCAAAATCATGTTGAGCCTTTTTCAGCTCTGATATATAACATACTCGAGTTTTTAGCCATACTTTTTAAAGAAGGGGCTAGTTCCTCAACCATCAAAGTTCAGTTAGCAGCAATATGAAATTTTCACATTGGATTCAAAGGTTCTTCAGTGGCCTCGCACAAATTGTGCAGAGCTTTCTTGTGAGGCACTCTACCTTTGAGACCTCCGTTTAAGAACCCTACTGCCCCATGGGATCTCAGTCTGGTATTCAGGCTCTAATACATTCACCCTTTGAAGCAACAGCTAAATGTGACCTTAAGTATCTTACTTGGAAAACTGTTTTTCTATTAGCCATTACCTCTGCTAGACGAATTTCAGAGAGTCAAGCTTTGTCTTCAAATCCCATACTTGATCTTTCACAAGGATAGAGTGATGCTATGAGTTAATGCCTCCTTCCTTCCCAAGGTGGTGTCAGAATCTAATATCAATCAATCTATTAATTTGCTAGTATACTTCCCTAATTTTGCAAACTAGGATGAATACATGTTACATTTATTGGATGTTCACAGACAATTAGATTTTTACCTGCATAGAACAAAATACATCAGAAAAACGGATCAGTTGTTTGTTTCCTTTGCAGAATTGAAATTGGACAAACCAGTTGCAAAAATAAGTTTGGCCAGATGGCTAACTGATTGTATTTAATTTATCTATAACAAATTAGGTACTACCCTACCACAACCAATACAAACTCATTCAGCTAAGTCCATGGCAACTACTTCAGTTTTTTAATCCAGAGCATCCATGGACAACATGTGCAGCACCAACCATTACTCATTACAAATTGGATCTGGTGTCAAGGGGTAGAGCATCATTTCATTTAACTGTGCTCAGGAATAATCTTCCTTGGAGTCCACCCGAGATTATAGGTATCTGAGACTCTTTCCTGTCATTTGGGGATAGAATGAAAATTGACAACATCAGATAAAGAAGTTATGTACTTACAACAATGTTCCATCTGTGTTTTCCATTTTCATTCATTCTCAACTTCCTACCCACCAGCTCACGTCCTTTCTGTTCACAAAATTTCTGGATGAATGAGCTGTTAGAGGGACATCATTTGTACTTTAAACTGAGCTCCAGCTATACAGTGGATATAAAAAGTGTACACACCCCTGTTAAAATGCCAGGTTTTTGTGATATAAAAAAAATGAGACCACCATAAATCATTTCAAAACTTTTCCCACCTTTAATGTGACCTATAACCTGTGCAATTCAGTTTGAAAAACAAAAAATCGGTTAGGGGAAAAATATAAAAATTGTACAATAAGCTGGTTGCTGGTGCACACCCTTAAACTAATACTTTGTTGAAGCACCTTTTGCTTTAATTACAGCATTCAGTCTTCTTGGGTTCACACCTGCCATCAATTAGGGAGACTCTGATTAACCCCAAATAAAGTTCAGCTGTACTACTAGGATTTTCCTGACATTTACTCAGTTGCCTGCTTACAGCAAAAGCCATGGTTCACAGAGAGCTTACAAAGCATCAAAGGGATCTCATTGTTGAAAGGCATCAGTCAGGAGAACGGTACAAAAAATTTCCATAGTATTGAACACAGTGAAGGCAGTCATCAAAAAGTGGAGCAAATATGAGACAACAGTGATGTTGCAAAGAACTGGACGTCCCTCCAAAATTGATGAAAAATAAGACGCAAACTGGTCAGTGAGGCTGCCAAGATACCTACAGCAATACTGAAGGAGCTACTGGTTGTGTACTACATGGGGTAACAATCTCCCATATTCTCCATATGTCTGGCCTATGGTGTAGGGTTGCAAGACGGAAGCCTTTTCTTACACAGAAAATATTCTAGGCCCAGCTAAATTTTACAAAACAATACATAGTCTCCCAAAAGCATGTGGGAAAGTGTGTTATGGTCTGATGAGACCAAGGTTTAACTTTTTTTTGGCCACAATTCCAAAAGGTACATTTGATGCAAAAACAACACTTTACATCACCAAAAGAACACCCTCCCCATGGTGAAGCATGGTGGTGGCAGTATCATGCTTTGGGGTTGCTTTTCTTCAGCTGGAACTGGGGCTTTAGTCATGGTGGAAGCAATTATGAACAGTTCCAAATGCCAGTCACTTTTCGTCCAAAACCTTCAAGCATCTACTAGAAAGCTGAAGATGAAGAGGAATTTCACCTTTCAATACGACAGTGACCCCAAGCATACATCCAAATCAACAAAAGAATAGCTTCACCAGAAGACAATTAAAGTTTTGGAATGGCTGAGGCAGAGCCCAAACATTTGCAAAGAACAGCGGGCAAATATTGCCAAGTGAAGATGTGCCATGCTGATAGACTCCTACCCAAGAAGACTGAATGCTGTAATTCAATCAAAAGGTGCTTCAACAAAGTATTAGTTTAAGGGTGTGCACACTTATGCAACCAGCTTATTGTATGTTTTTTTATTTTTTTCCCCTAACAGATTTGTTTGTTTTTCAATTGAATTTTACAGGTTATAGGTCACTTTAAAGGTGAGAAAAGTTTTGAAATTATTTATTGCGGTCTCATTTTTTTATATCACAAAAACCTAGCATTTTAACTGGGGTGTGTACACTTTTTGTATCCACTGTTGTGGTTTCCTTTATTGAGCACATGCAAGTTTACATCTCCTATATTTATGCATATTAAACATTCTTTTCTGGTAAAAAAGCAGCAAACAAGGTCTGTGGTAGCTTAGAGTTTGTGCATTATGGATAAGGGAGACGCTAGAGAGTTTTGGTTACCACGATGTTTAGTAACGGTCAAGTCAAATCTTAGGGTTGAATCCAAACACATCAGTTGAGGAAGAATGAAAATGGACAACACAGCTGGAACATTATGGTAAATACATAACTTCTTGTTCTCTTATTGTGTTTCTCCTACCTTTGTGTAACATGACATACAGTAACTGTTCAGTAGTTTAAGAAGATGGTGCACTCTGCTTGCTCATTAGTGCAACTTTGATGGTCAGTGGCTAGTGAAGTGGATTCTGATGAACTGATTTTGTAGCATCTCAAGTAGACCCTATGTGATGTCTCTGCCTCCTGATATATTTTCCTTTAAGGATATGATTAGAGGTTGGCTTTCTGACCAACATGTTATTTTGTGAAGGAACAGATTGTGTGTGAAAATCAATACAGACCCTTATTTCTCCAATAAGTAGTTGAGAGTCTTTCTTGTGATAAATGTGTACTATATTTAGAGACAGGTTGTGGATGAAAGGATATAGTATAGATTTCTTTGCACAAAATTCTATATAGGGTACGTTCACACTTGCGCACACACACACGCACATGCATACAAGCAAAGACTTCTTTTTTTTCACCTGTACATCTTCAGCAGGTGGGTCTTACATATTGTAGTGTTTTTTTCTGGTGGTGGTGGTGATGGTGTTGAGAGATGGAGAATCTTTGAGTGAAACAGTCTGTTATAATTCTCTAAGGAGTAAATGGTTTGAAAAAGTTTTTTTATCTGTTTCCCATCTAAAGACTTTGAACATAGGCAAACTCTTCTACATGGCAACATTTTAATGTGAAGTGGGTTGATCTCACATAGAGGAACTTTAATCTTTCATTCAAGGGCATCTGTGTACCCGCATCACTGATCGATCCTGTAGGAGACTGTGTCCCTCACTCCTTGGCATTCATTTTCAGCACTTCCATAATATAAATGTAAAGCCTAGCTGTTATTGGTACAATCCTACATTCATATGTCTAAACATAAGTGTGAGTGATTGTATTTAGCCACCATTTTACCAGTCAAGACTCTTGGTGTAATTAGCTGTGCCGTTTGTGGAAAAGTGCTGTATTGACAAGTGCCAGAAGTTTCATAGGTTCAAGCTAGTTATTTAAAGACAAAGATGGAAGAAACTCTTGACCTACTGTGTGACGAAGAACATGGCTGTCATTGAGACCTCTTCATGTGGAAACTGTTGGGAATGTCCCCTCACAGGCATAAATTGAGACATTGCCACAATGACATATACTCAGAGAGCAAACTGAGGCCTAAAATTGTTAGAGGCACGTCTAGTATTATATGCCAGCTTGTAGATCTCTGCAGGTGATGAACCCTCCCTTAGTTAACTACGATTGAAATCCCAGTCTGTCCTCCGCTTAAGTAGGAGTTTCCATCTACTGGCCATGAATCCCTGGAGTCTTATGTCATCCAGATAGGTTGTAGCCCATGGTCAACCAATATGATTCTAGAGGTAGTCTCTCAAGTCATTTAGTCACTTATCAGAGGTATTTTAGATAAAGGAGTCTTCTCCTGGGACTTCCCCTTATATCCAGCTGGAAAGGCAATTGCCAGAGTTCAAATCTCATGTGCCAGACATATGATGTTTATATGGTGGGAGCTTGAGTGTCTGGTGCAGGAGCACACCTTGCAAAGTTCATTGTGAAGCTCACACTAGGTGTAATGTATGCCTCGCCTGGTATGTTTAACTTATTCACACTGTATCCTTTGATACTGTAGACAAGTTTACTCATATGGGTTGTAGGCAGAGTGGTGCTCCCTTGCACTCTGGTTCCAATGATATGCTGGAGTTTCCTGAGACCAGTCTCTTGAGATGGAGAAGGCTATTAAATTCCTATCTTCCCCTGGTGTTCCACTGAATGACTGTTTTTTTGGCGGGGTCCTAAGACTTATGAGGTGCATCTTGGTCTGACCTCAAGCACCTATTTCTTGCTATCAAAAAATATGTTATGAGTTTCTGCAGAGGAAGCATGAAGAGCTCAGGATCGTCTCTTTTTTTGTTGAACTAGTCATTTGACATGCTATTACAGCAGCCTCAACAACAACCTGACTTTACTGTTTCAGCTTCCAAGGAGGCGGATGACCTTTAAATCCCATGTGTAAGTTACAAGAGCAACTTACTAAGCTGTTTAGTGCTGACAACTCTGTTATCTCCGTAGTCTCACATAGGTCCCAGAGGCCATAGCATTTTGTGACATTGCTGCCCGAGTATTAAGCTTTGGGCAGATGCAGCAAAACAGTGCCTGTGCCACATTGTAGATCAGTGCATTCAGTTATTTGTTTACTGCAGTTCTAGTCCTAATGGTAAGGAAGGCTTTGGATAAGCTCACAGACCTGCTGAAGTCTGGGTTTAAGGAAGACCTTGTTAAGACTTTGTCTTGAGCTTCTATGGTGAAGTACCATGGGTTTCAGTGTAATACTGGTGAGCTTCCAGCTGCATGATGTAGATCGATAAAGCCTTGACTGTGGCCTCGATGACCCAGACAATCAAAGAGCTGGCAAGGGCAGGAGGGAATTAAAGAGGGCATACTTGGTCACCCCTCTTGAGGGTTGGTACCAGCAATCCACTTAAGTTATGATTTTGAATGATGGGCCCAGGTATCTAAGAGTTAATTTATGTAAAAGGGTAAGGCAGGACTGCTGAGACTGTCACAGCAGAGGCATGATTATCACTTACATAAGCCCACTGTGCACCAGACCCTAGAAGCATCAGTTCACACATGCATGAGGATTCCATTACACACCCAATCCTCAGTTTTGCCACAAGATGCTGATATTGGATAATCTGGTTGTTTTCATCTTTGGAGAAAGTGTGTCCTCCAAACATGAGGTGGGGTTCAGGGTTTGCTCCTACTATAAAATAGCATAAGATTCAAATGGAGCTTTGTAGAGAGAGAGAGAGAGAGAGAGTGTGTCTGTGTGTGTGTCTGTGCGAGTCTGTGTGTGTGTGTATTACTGTACTGGTATTTTGACTTTCCATGGAGGAAATTCAGAATAATATCCTCAATGCCTTTTTCTTGGGGGAAGTGCTTTTCATTCACCCTGCCTATGACCTGACTGCTGACTCACTGAAGATGAAACCCTCACTTTTGTTAATGAATTTTGTGATCTACCTCCTCCTTACACTTTTTTCTTTTCTGCGCTTGTTCAATTCCAAAGGAAGAAGATGCCTTCTTGCTACACAAGCAATGTCCTCAAGTATTCCAACTTGCTTCCACATTCTATCTCCTATTAAGGTCTGCATAAGTCTTTATATATGTACTTGTTTATTAATTTGATTTTTTTTTTTTTTTTTAGCTTTTGATGGGTTTTTGGGCATCCTTTGTATTATATGTATAATCTTGTTTGTACTAACACTTCTTGTTATTGTGTTCTGTATGTTCACATATATTGTTTCCATTTTGTTGAATTTTGCTACCTGAGCTGAGACTGCAGTCGGTCAGATTTAATCATTGGATTACCTCAGTTAACAAACTTAAAACAGTAAGTTATTATGATCAATGTATTATAAAAAGCAGTATAGACTGTTGTAGTGTGAAGTGTAATTATTGGGAATGGGTAAGGTGAAGATGGGGTATTTATTAGTTTTATGAATAATTATGGGATACATTTCTCACTCTTTAGACAATTCTCTACAGTTAAAAAAGGTGTTAAGAATAAACTGGACTCTGTCCAGTGCATATAGAAGATCATGAGCAAAAATATACAGTGGATTTCTCTTGATAGTAATACATTATACTAAATATGTTAATTATCATTTAAAATATATGAGAAGATAATAATGAAGTCTGTTCAAATTGTACATTGCCTTAATTATGAATTGGGCATTGATGTAAATATGCCCCCCATTATTTTCATTGTATTCTTTACAAATAGCACAAGTATGTTGGTACCCCAAAATGATGACTTGAAATACTGACTAAACGGGTACAACAACTTTATATATGGAACTCCAGATGATGATGGATTAGTATTAAGAACTTAAATCAGATTGTAAAGATGAATAATGATGAAATGAGTTGCATTATTACACTGAAGCTCTCTTGAAGGTTGAATTAAGATATATATAGAAGTATTAATGCTAATTTCAGGCTAATTAGCATGGATTGTTTAGAGATGGATACATTCATTGCTAAATGTCTCCAAGTATAAGGTTGGCAGCACGTGTCAGTGACATTACTAGTAAGCTGAACTTTAGTTATGTTGGTATGTATGTTACCTGTAAGGAATACAAGGGTGGATAAATGATGTAACTGTGATGTGAACGAAGTGAGTGTATTTTGAGTTTAACTGGGTGACTTCTAGGCAAATAATGTAGCTGAAGAAATGGTTGACCAGAGCATCATGGTTCACTGTTCTTGACCATAATTAAATTACTAAATAGCAGTGCCATATTAAGGTGAAAACTTTGTAAACAAAAATGGTTAAGATAACTGACAGGGATATTAAGACATTGCTAAGGTTGGTTGGGCTGAACTGACATATGCTAGTATCCTTTTAGTTTGTTCATGTATCTTGTGAAGGGTTTTAGAGATCTTTTCCTGAGCAGGTAGTTATGGTGGAAAAAAGATGCTTTAAACTAAGAGAGAATAAATGTTCCGAACGGATTTGAGTATTTTTTATCCTTTTCAGAGACCTATCATGGCAGTTTGTTTCATATTTGTAAAATATGAATGAAGGCTGCATGCTGTCAAGTGTATAGAATTCGATGTAATTATGTTCTATTAAATAGTAACCAAAAGAAGCAGATTACCTGAAGCTCAATGCCAAAAAGTGTATTGTCATCCCCTTTGGTAAAAACTCTGTACCCATGAACTACCACATAGCTGGTAGTCTACTTAATGCTGAAAATGTGATCAGACCTTGGGACACAGGTGGACAGTAGTCTCTCCTTTGATAATCACATCGCCACAGTGGTCAGGAAATCCTTCTACATGGCTCATCTCATCACAAAAGGATTCTCATCCAGAAAAAAAAGAGGTCATTGTTCCCTCTACTCATCACTCATTAGACCCATTATAGAGTACAACGCCCCTTTTGGTATGTACCTCATAAGACATCTACAACAACTGGAAAGACCACAGAAATACCTCACAAAGAGGATTACTGGCCTCAAACAGATGCCCTATGCAGACCGTCTCAAAAAACTACAGCTTTACTCCATCGCATATCGCCTACTCAGGGGCGATCTCTGCCTAACATACAAAGCTATGTCAAACCCAGAGCTGTTGGACATGCTCCACTTAAAGAAATCCCAATCCTCCGAGCTACACGCTCTAGGGACCTAAACCTTGTCACCACAATAAACAGAACATGCTGGAGGGATAGATTCCTGTCCCAGAGACTTCCCATACTCTGGAACAGACTACCTATCTATGTCAAACAGAGCTCCTCATTAGCACTCTTCAAGAAAAATCTTGATGATTGGATGGGAAATGGGAAATTCACCCCGGGGATAACTTCTGTGGCTCTGCTCGACAGGGGTACAGGGAAATAATTCTCTTAGGTGGCGAAAGCCAGGGTACATTTTTTGGCTAGGCTTGTATGGGCCCTAGGGCCGATAGCCTAGTACCTACCTATGAACCTATGAAGGTTTGTTGTAGCTCTAATTGGCTATTCTAATGACTAGACCTGACAGATTCTTTGGAAAGAAGCAGGGGCATGTAACAGGCTGCCAGTGAGTGTTGTATTGAGTGATTCTGTACGACTCAGCACTGTGATGAGGATGGTGCTTTCCTCGGAGGTGGGTGCTGAAGTTGACTGAGACTTCAGAGGTACCTAGTTAATGTTGTATATGTAGGCTATATGTTTACAAAGTTAATGTTTATTATATTGTAGGACAGTCTGTAGGATAGTGTTACTTGCAGAAAGAAAATATTTAAATACTTTAGTTTGCAGTGACAAATAAGGCCAAAAAATGGAGTTCTGCGTTAAACAGCCACAGCAAGCCAGCAGCGGAGTGCTTGATAGCTTATTAAGACTATATAAAAAGTTGAAAGATGCACCAAACTTATTGTCATGAATTACATGTACATATAAAAGTAATTGAAGGTTCTTGATTCTACTTGGGATAGAAAAATGTAATGGAAAACGTAAGCGTTGTTATGATCAATTAATTATAGAATGCAATATAGATTGCTGTAGTGTGGAATGTAATTACTGGGACTGGGTAAGGTGAAACTGGGGTATTTATGAGTTTTATGAATAATGATGAGATCTATTTCTCCCAGTGATCCAAGTTCTCTTGTGCCTTCACAAATATACAATATTACAAATAATGGAACAAGAAATCTAAACTTGTTTCAGCAGATCAGGAAAACAAGGTTGAGAGACAAATTTGTTATGGAACATCTCCCTGAACTGTGGAATGAACTTTCCCTATAGAAATGCTAAGTGATACACCATCTTCCTTCAAATGGAACCTGTGTAACTGGATGGGTATTCATAAATTCAACCAAGGTTTACTGACCTAGTCTTTCCTGAGAGAGAAGGCACAGTCTAGGACTTGAACTGGCAAAGCCTATTTGTTGCACGACTCAGTAGCCTTGAACTTCCTATGATTCCTATGACAAGCAACAGACATTTCTGTGTCTGTAGTTCAAAATAAAAGCTGCAGCTGCTTTATTCTGCACCCCAGAAAGTAGTGGACATTGCCTAAAAAAGCACTATGGGAGAGGCAAGCGTCTTTGCCAGTATCCAAAAGCTTTGAGGAGACAGGTGAAGGCCATCTCTGGCAAAGCAGCATGGACCGTCAACCATGTCATCCCAGGCAGACAGATACTAGATCCCCCTGGAGTGACACTAAAAGAAGAGCGAATTATTGAAATCTGTAATATTTTGACTGTATTGTGACATTATCCTAGGTGAAGGTAGAATGCTGCTTAGGGCTAGGAACATACCTCTTGGGACACACTATCAGAGAGTTCGAACATGTCTCTCGAGTTCGAACATGTCTCTCTTCATATAGTCCAGAGGCATGTCTTAAGTCATTCACACCAACATGTTCTATGACAGAGTCAAAACGGTAATTGTTGCTGAGTGACTTGAAGTGAGTGCATGATATGGCAGAGGTGATTGTGACCTTTTCCTTGTTCATCCTGGTGTGGGACATCTGTGTGTCTCACTATTGATACCCTTATAACTAGAACATTTTTTTTGCCTTAGAGGCTTAATTATTTAGACATTGATATGTGTGTTATGTTCAATGGTGGATTCTATTCGCATACCAGTATGTGTATGTTGTTTGCACTTGGGAGGTCTCTGGTCTTTTGGCAGGCTCTTAGTGAATACCTCCACGTATGTGGGTTTATGTGTCTTGACTTTGTTTTATGTGAGAGGGGAGGTGTATGTGCTGACAACCTGTTGTATGTCTTGTTTATTATTATGTGAGAGGACTGATTCTACATGCATGGTATAGTTACATCTCTCACATATTGTATTTGCTTTAGGAGCAAGTGGTTGTCAGTATACATGTGGCCAGTTATCTTGAATTATCAGAGCTGTATGATAGATGGATGGATGTTTGTGCTAAAATGTGTTCATAGTTTGGAAGAATTTGCTGCTTCATTGTCTCCAGAAAGCAGGTCATATTTGAATCGGATTGTTTCTAACTTGGCCCTAGTTGCTAAACATGCTTTGAGAAGTGTATATGATTGTGCTGACACTGTATCTAGTGCTTCTGCTTCTTCTCTGATGTTGATAAGATTTGTCTGATTGTATAATCAGAATTTTTCTGATGATTTTAAAGCCAAAATTCTTAATTCTCCATTTAGCCTGGATGTGATATTTGGGTGTGCGGTGTCACAGATCCTGAAACAGTGGGATGACAGAAGTAAATTGATACATGGATTTTTCCGCTGCCCGGGCTGTACCCTAACAAGGCCACTTTGCAATCCTTTAGAGGACAGAACAAACAGAAATCCCATCCTAGAAACAAGCAGGACCTCAAAAGAAAATGGCAGTAGAAAAACTCTTCCAAACCAAATAAGACACAACTTTCCCAAAAGAGCGAAGCTTCAGCTAATGAATGCCTGTATCAGGAATCTGGTCACTTTACTCGTGCCTCCTGCCCCAGTTTCCCTACATCTTTCACAATGACTGACCCTCAGCACTTTAGCCTGGGGGTCAGATGGTTTCAGATAGATTGGTGTTGAAGTTGATTCAGGAAGGATTCACTTGATAGTGGGGGGACTTCCCCTACTCATTTTTAGGGCAATTCCCTCACATCCACCAAACCAGACAGGCCTATGTCCACCAGTGCTACAATATATGTTAGAAGCAGGAGTGATAGAGCCAATACCTGCAAATCACATGGGAAAAGATATTTATTCTGAGATATTTTTGGTATGAAAGAAGACACACACATGGAGATCTGTGTTAGCTCTTTTTTATTCTCAACCTTTATGTGAAAGTTCCACAATTCAAGATGTGGACCCTACAATCAGTACTTGCACTACTTCCCAATGACTGTCTTATGATAACACTGGATCTCAAAGATCCTTACCCATCACGTACCTGCTGCTGACAATTTCAGGAAATTTCTATGGTTTGCTGCATCTGGATCTCATTTTCAGTATTCTGCATTGCTGTTTGGATTCTCCACATTTTCCTTATTTAGACCACTTGCTTATTTCTGCTGTCTCTTTTCATAGATGCTTGGAGTCTGTAACAAAGGTGTTTAGCCTCCTCTTTACATGTAGGATTTCACTTAAACTTCAAAAAATCTTGTCTCGTACCCTTTCTTGAGATTCTTTATGGGATGTCTGATAGCTATACTCGAGCAAAAGAAAAAAAGCCTTGCTTCCAAAAAGTGGGTAATAACTTACCAGCAGATTATTGAAATTTTCTCAACAGTTTTATGCTTCTTCAAGAGAATTTCTCATGATTCTAGGTATCATGGATTCTCATGATACCAGTTGTCAAATTTCACTTAAAATTTCAGTGCTACCTGAAAAATTCTTGGACCCAGTACCTATACTTGTTGGACTTTCAGATTACCATCCTGGGTTTGTAAGGCAAGAATTGCAATGGTGGAGGGATCAAATGGCTCTCAGTCCAGAACTCCCTTTTTTGCTTCCAGTTGCAGTTCAATCTTCCCCAACAGACTCTTCAGATTATACTTGGAAGCAGTTTCCATGTGAGTATTAATGCAAGGTCTGTTGGACTCTTCAGACAAACAAAAGCACATAAACACCAGGAAAGTGCTAGCAGTGATTCATGCATTGACATCTTTACACCAGCTATGGGTTCCAGGCCATTTGCAGGTGGTTGCAGACAACACCACAGTGATTTGATATCTCAACAAACAACAGCGTGCAATGTCATGCTATCTTTGCTGGTTGGCAGGGATGGTTTGGGAGTTGGCTCTTCAGAGTTCTGTGAATCCTCAGGCCTCCTACATTCCACCAGAGCAAAGCACTGTTGCAGACAGATCCAGCAGATCATGGACAGACCCTCAAAAGAGTGGAAACTCAATGCAGATGTGTTCCAAGACTTGATCCAGATATAGGGAACTACTGAAGTAGATCTGTTTGCCTTCTTACAGAGTAGACAACTAGAAAAAATCAGGAATGTTCCTATATGCTTTTCCACCCTTTCCAGTGATATCCTAGGTACTTCTTAAGATTAAGAAAGAATTACCAAAAATCATTGTGCCCACTACATTTTGGTCCAGGCAAAATTGGTTCTCCCTTGTTATGGAATTGACCAAGTGCAATTGCCACAACCTTCCTCACAGACTGGATCCACTCACACCACAGAAGGAAAGTTTAATACACGCCAGCATCAACTACAACCGACAGCCTGGATGATTCAATTTTAGTACCTTTTAGTCTCCTTTTTCATAAGAATGTGCAGCAAGTACTAAAAGATGCAAAAAACCTGCTACTAGAAGGTCTTAGATTTTCTTGTTGGTGCCATGCCAATCACAGGTGTCCTGAAAGGGAAGTAGCGCCTCTGGTAATCGAATATGTGTGTGAGCTACTTAAAGATTGCTTGTTGAATGTTTCCCTGAAAATGCATCTTGCAGCCATCTCAGCATATCTGGCTATGTATCCCCCCTCTTTCTTCTATGTTTGCAATCAAACAGTTTCTGAATGGAGTGCTGTGCATGAATCCCCCTCACAAGCAAATTATTTCTCCTAGTTATCTCAGTTGTATTTTAGATAAACTGATCTTAACTTCCTTTGATATGGCCTCTCAGGCTGACTTGTTTTACTTATTGCTCTGACATCTGCAAGGTCAGTATCTGAGCTGCAAGCTCTCATGGTGAGTGAGCCTGTCTGGTTTTCTACAGGGATAGGGTTGCGTTATGCATTGATTTATTTATTTACTGTTTGTTCACTGGGTAAATGGACTGGTCTTTTGATCTTTTTTCAGACACAACCTGAGCTCAAAGAACAGAACATACATTATGTTCTTTCAAACAACAATATTACATACAACATAACAAAATTCAGAACATAGTAAGATGGAATTAAACAGGGTAACATTAAAAGATCCAGTCAGTGTGCGTTAAGGAAAAAAAAAAGATATATACAAAGTCCAAGTTAAGATGTGCACAGAATACAGTGTAATCATACATATAATACACAAGCTCTTATATACATGTGAAATATTTGCGTATAAGATTCACATTGAGAGGCTAAGAAAAGATGTAGTAAATATATCCTGATATTCATGATGTGGGATGGTAAGTTAGCTTACCATTATCATGATAGCAGTTGCAGGTCGATTCAGTGAAAAGATGCTCTAAGTGCAGCTTTGAAGATTTTAATGGTTTCTACATTTCTGATGTCTCTAGCAGAGGTGGTTCCATGTAGCAGGTTCCGGTCTACAGAAAGCTCTCACCTACAGCAGTTGTGACTGGAGGGCGTACTAGAGTGAAGCTATTTTTGTGTGTACTTCTGAAGTACATAAGTGATGTTTTGTAAAGGTAATTTCACTGTTAAAGAGGGACAGTGACCATGTTTTAGAACCTTGTAAATTATAGTACTTGGAGGAAAAGTGGCCCTATAAAGCAATGAAAGCCATTTAGAATTATTTAGCAAATTGCATTGGTAAATCAGGGGGTCTGCTAGTAGAATAAATCTGCAGATTTTATTCTCAGCAGTCTATATTCTTTGAATATTCTAGGCTGAATAAATCTTCTTTTGGCTTTTCCTGGCTAGGGGTCGCCACATCAGAACTCCGGTCCGCTAATGATTAGCAGTGGATTTTTACAGTGCCAAGTTGCTAGCCTGCCTTCAAGGAAGGCACACCCATTCACACACACACCTACCTGCATGTCTTTAGACATCACTCTACTGCGGGGAGGACATGCAGACTCCACACAGAAGGTGCTCCAGCCGAGAATCGAACGGGAGAACTTCTTGCTGTGAGGTGACAATGCTAACTGCTGCACCACCGTGGTTCTAGGCTGAATACATAACAAAAAAGGAAGGCCATATTCAAGTCTGAGTATTAAAAGATTTTTAGCAATAGCCCTGTGAACAGCAGGTAAAAGGAGATGACTGATCTTGTAAAATAGTTTTAATTGATCAAGGACTTTATTAGTTAGAAAGTCAGTGTGTATGTGGTAAAGGAAATAGTAAGATCGAGTATTAGGCCTTGGTACTTCTGTATAGTGTTATTAGGTATTTTGTTCCCATAAGGCCTGTTAAGAGAATAGGAGGAATAGTGGGTAATTTTTTAGGTGAGGCAAAGACCATGACATTTGCTTTCTTGGGGTTAATTAGTAGTTTTCTAATAATGGATCACGTGTGTAGCTGAGTAAAATTGTCCTGTAATTTGGTTTGCAGGACTAAGTGGCTAGTAGTGGATTGCAGTTGCAGCACATCAGCTGCATAAATTATTAATTTAAGATTTGAGAATTATAGGAGGAGATCATTAACAAATATAGAGGGGAGAAGAGATCATAGCACAAGGCCTTATGGTGCACCTGCATTTAGTTTACTATGGACTTGAAAGGTTCTGTGTTTCAGATAGCTGCAGATAGTGTTATGTCCAAAGTTGAGTCTTTTGAGTTTGATGAGAAGTATGACTGACAATTGCAAAAGCCATTGTCATATCAACAAAGAGAACTGCAGTAGCAGGTCTCTCATTTGGGTTGCAGTATATGGTATCAGTGGCCATTACCAGGGCAGCAAAGGTACTGAAGTCATTGTAAAAGCCATGCTGTGCATCACGTAACGGATCATAGTTGTTAATGTGCTTAAGTAGTTGCTTATATAAATGTTTCTCAAATATTTTAGTAGCAGGGCACAGGGTAAAAATAGGTCTATAATCCTTCAACCCATTTGGAGAAGTGGCTTTAGGTAGCGGGATTATAACTGCATGTTTGAATGCTGGTAGAACATTGCCTGAGGTGAGATAGAGAGGTTAAAGATGCGAGTAAGGGGTTTAGTGATTTTTTTTTTCAGCTGCAAACCTTGGGAAGGTGGTATAAAGACTGTGGGATGTGCTGTAGATCCTGAATTAAGTCTGAGAAGTAGGGACTTTCATGTCTGAAGTTGTCTGAGTTTGCCTTCAATCAAACCATAAATTCCCAGTTTTCTTCCCAGAGCTAAAAAACAATGGAGACTAGATTCTACATGCATTGGACGTATGCAGGCAGCTCAGGTACTGCCTTGATAAGTCCTTTACGAAAGCTAACAGCTGTTTGTTTCCTGTGCTGAGATTAAGAAAGGCCAACCCATGTCTAAACATAGTATATTCAGATGATTGTCCTCTTGTTATTGTTTTTGCTATTCCCACCATGGCATAACTTTCTGGCAAAGTTACAGCATATTCTACCACAGCCTTGTCCTCTTTGATAGCATACAGGAAAGGGATGGACTCAAGTACTATAGCAGTCAGCAACTTGGTCCTCTGCTCATACCTTCACACTCATTCCTTCCCTATGTCCTTCACAAAGCACTAAAAACTGCATTCCTTCCCTATGTCCAGGACAGACTTTGCTAGGACCATTCTCTTAGGGCCCCTGGACCCTTATCCTTCCTCCTCCCAGGTAGGGTAAGCTTTGGGAATCTAAGCATAGGATACTGCAACAATGAGAATGAAGAACATAGTGCAGTTATATAAGTTCTACTTACCCATAACAGTAGATGTTTGAATTTATTCACTGTTACAGTAGAGAACCCACCCACCATCCCTCTTTGTAGATAGTTCAAGTGGTCCACAACCTCCATTGTTGCGGTTGTTGTTTGAATGATTTTAATGGCGATTATTGATTTTTGGTTGTTGGCTGAGGATGAATCTTCATTCTTTTCTCAGGGCAGCAAAATCCTGAAGATTTACCTCGCTCTGTTTGGTGATGGGCTGCATCCTTTTTGGAGGGAAGCTTATCAGCATTCAGAGTAACTGAGAGGGAGGGGAGTTAGAACTTTGGCAGACTGGGCAGGTGCTGTGTCCTTGGCTGGACGCTACTCGTAGGCTACTACAGCAATAAAGGAATTCAGACATTTACTGTTATAGGTAAGTAGGACTTGCACAACTATACTTTCTTCCTCCACCCTTTCTTTCTAATCTTTGGTATTCATCTTGTATAGTTTAGGCTACTCTCTCTCTCTTTTTTTTTTTTTATCTTCTCGAAGTCTTTTGGGTTTTTAATACCATGACGGGAATGGACCCATTTCCTAAGTCAAAGTACGATTAAAGTTTATGAAATTAGTAATGTTTCAATCTTTGATGTCAGCCAGTTGTGCTCTTTGCAGCACCCGCAATGTGCCCAGTAATGACTCCTCCTGCAATTCGTAGGAATTTACATGTATTGGTAACATATCTAAATGCGATTATAGATTCTTTTCTAGAAGTCTCATTGCTTCTACTACTATTGGAACTGTCTGGGTATCTTTCTTCCACATTGCTCTCGTTTCCGGCTGAAAATCCTGATGTTTTATGACTTTGTGTCTCTTTGTATGCAAGACATGTAGTCACTGGATGTAGCGATTTCAGTGTAGTCACTGGATGTAGCGATTCCAGTGATCAATGCTACTTTTGTCTTCTTTTCATGGACCACTGTATCTGGTTTTCTCGCATCAATCTCTTGAACTGTTGGTAATGGATGATCCCATGTGATGTAGACTTCATCATTTTCTTTGATGCTTTGTGGCTCATATTTCCAGTGTTTTTCGGCCAATTCAGTACCATAATGTTTGCACAATCTCCAGTGCAACATTCTTGCGACATTATTATGCCTTTTAGTATACAGCCCTCCTGCCATTAGTATATCACAACCAGCAACAAGGTGTGTGACTGTTTCCAGTTCTGTTTTACAAAACCTACATTTATCTGTTTCTCCCACATGTTCAATTGACTTTGTAAACCGACGTGTATGTAGCCCACTATCTTGGGACGCCAATGTTAACCTTTCATCTTTTGGTTTGACTTCCCCTCTCCTTAACCATTCCTGTGGTTGATCCTGATCAATGTGAGGTTCTTTCAGAAGTTTTCTATACTCGCAACTAAATTTATGCATTTTCCACATTTCTTGCCTTCTCATCTGGTTCTTCACCTTATATTCTTTCTTTTGTTTTTGGCACATTCAGTTGCTGCTTGATTTTTATCTACTTCTGGTATGATTTCCATTCCCACTTGATGCTGATATGCTTCTGCTATACTAAGCAGGGAAGTCATCTTAGATTTATTCTTCTCATGTTTCAAAACTTTCGCAATGTTTGGGTCTTATGAGGTCAGCAGATGTGTGTGTAGTCCCAAGATTGCAGATCTGTACATGTAATCAATTTCCAGGAGGCCTATACCTCCTTTGGAATGGGGAATATATAATCTTGGTATGCACTGATTTTTATAAATCATTTTATGAGCATGAAGCATTCTTTTTGTTTTCCCATCTAATCTATCCAACACCTTTTGGGGCCAGTCAATCACCCCAAAACTGTAAGTTAGGACAGGAAGAGCAAATTAGTTTATAGCTTGAATTTTGTTTCTAGATGTCAATCCTGTTTTCAGAATTGTTTTCAGAATTAAAGTATTCTAAAATATTCCTTATTAAGTTTTGTTCTCATTTGTTCATGTTTTATTGTTGATCCTTCATCAATTCCCAGATATTTATACACTCCCTCTTGCTCCAGTTCTTTTATATCACATTCTTGTCCCAAACTGATGTTTTCTTGGTGCTGCAGCTTTCCTGCTTTAAAGGTTGCTTTTGCACATTACCAAGACCAAATGACATTCTTACATCATCTGAAAAAGTTTTGGCAACCCGCAGCTGTGCTTTCAGTTCCTCGTTTGATGAGATTTAGAGTTTTAAATCATCGGTAAAGAGAAGATGAGAAGTCTTTACATTTTGTTCTAGAAGCTAAATTATAGCCATGGCCTAAGCTGTTAAGTAAACAGCTTAATGGGTTAAGGGCAAGGCAGAATAGCAATGGTGACAGAGAGTCACCCTGGAATAGCCCTCTTTGAATTTTTATCCCTGGGATAATAATTTGTCCTTTATCATGGCTTAATTGCAAAGTGGTCTGCTAGTGTTTCATGGTCACTGTAATGTAGTCCATCAGTGTAGGGTGCATCTTATATATTTTTAAGCACTAGTTTATCCATGAATGTGGGATACTGTATAGCAGCTGTAATAGTTCATAGGTTTATAGGTGTGTACTAGGGTAATGGCCCTGGAGCCTTTACAAGCCTAGCCCATAGGATTTACCCTGGCATTGTGCCACCCAACCTTAGATCCCAGTGCCTCTGTCGAGTAGAGCCACTGGAGTGATCCCTGGGGTGAATTTCCTATTTCCCATCCACTCATCAAGATTTCTCTTAGAGGGTCAGTGAGGTGCTCTGTTTGACATGTATGAGAAGTCTATTCCATAGCATGGGTAGTCTCTGGGTTATGAACCTGTCCCTCCAGCATGTTCTGTTGATTGTGGTAATGAGGTTGAGGTCTCTGGTGCGTGTGGTGCGGAGAGATTGGGATTTCTTTAGACATAGCATTTCTAACAAAGCTGGGTCAGACATGGCTTTGTAAGTCAAGCAGAGATCTCCTCTAAGTAGGCAATATGAGACAGAAAATAGTTGTAGGTTTTGAGTCTGTCCATATAGGACAAGTGTTTAAGGCCTAGGATCCTCTTTGTGAGGTACTTTTGCAGCTTCTCCAGTTATTGCAGGTGTCTAGTGAGGTCCATGCCAAATTGGGGCATTGTACTTGATAATTGGCCTAATGAGGGAAGAGTAGAGGGAGACAATGACCTCTTTTCCTGGATGAAAAACCCTTAGTAATGAGATGTGCCACATAGAAGGACTTTCTGACAACAGTGGAAATGTGGTGGTCAAAAGAGAGGTTGCTGACAACCTGTGTTCCCAGATCTCTTATAACGCCTTCTGTGTTCAGTGGACTACCATTGATGTGTTAATTCATGGGAACCGGGTTTTTCCCAAAGGGAATGACACATTTTTTGGCATTGAGCTTAAGGCCATGGTTCTGACACCAGTCGTTGGTCTCAGTGAGGCCTTTCTGTAGGATATCAGCATCACTTGGGGAGTTAATAATGGTTCCCAACTTGCAATTGTCTGTGAACTTTGTCAGCCAGAGTCCCTTCTATTGACCTGGACTTCTGAGAAGTAGATAACAAACAGGAAAGGATCCAGGACCAATCCCTGTGGGACTCCACTCGTGACTGGTCGGGAGCTTGACTTTGGAGTCAGCTACATTCAAACCAGTTTGCAACCCACCTAGTGATATAGGGGTTGATGCTTAGCTTAGTGAGTTTTTCTATGATTCCAGAGTGGGGAATGGTATGAAAGGGCTTGGCCAGATCAAGGTAGGCTGTATGAACCACCTTGCCTTCATCCACAGCTCTTGTGACTGGCTCAAAGAAGTCGACCAAGTTGAGCAGGCATGATCTACCCTTCACAAAACCAAACTGTGTGGGATCCAGAGTTTGGAGAGTCCTTATATCCTTGTTTATTAGGTGCATGATGATGCGTTCCATAGCTTTGCATATCTGACTTGTCAGGCTAATGGGGTGATAGTTCCTAAGGTCTGTAGTTGCTCCTCCTTTGTGGAGAGGGATGACTGTAGCAGTGTGCCATTCGGTAGGGACAAAGCCTGAGGTGAGGCTGTGATTGAACAGGGTACACAGGTGAGGTGCCAGTTCACTCTGTAGTTCATGTAGAACACAGCCAGGGGTATTGTCAGGTCCCATAGAAGCTGTATTCTTGGCCTTGGACAGTGCTGTTTAACCTGTTCAGCAGTAATACTGGGTGCCTGGCAGTCTACTGGTAGTGATCTGATGATGCACGTAGTATAGTTTAAGTAAATTTACCGTAACAGTGCATGTTCAAGTAGATCACTGCTGCAGTACAAAGACCTGTCACTCCTCCCCCTTGTGTTTTTTTGCTATGCCATTGTTGAAGTCCCTATCTTACCTTATTCTCCTAGCATACATTTTTCTAACGGAGCTTTATCCTCCCTTGTTCTGAGTCTCAAAAGCTCTTAGTTTTGGTGGTCATACATGTGTTTTTGTATCAGCTCACCCTCAAACTCTTAACATTCATACAGCTACGTGAAAGGTCCCCTAAAGCTTTGGAAGCCGATAAGTTATGTCCCATACAGCTTAGGCTACTGCAACAGTGATCTGTTTGAATATCTACTGTTATGATAAGTTTACTTGTGTAACTTTTTATGAATTGGGCCAAAAACATGAGGCAAAATCAGAAATGTTCTAACTGTTAGGTATACTGTAATTACATGCTGAGAAATTCTTTTGTCCTGTATGTTTGTTTTGATTCAGTGGTGTAGTTTCAGTCTCTGAGTTAAATCTTAACCATAAAGCTTTTACTTGTACAGTGGACAGTGGTGCTGTACCATGTGCAGTGAATAGTAAATGACATAAACCATGATGACTTTTTTTTTTTTTGGTTTTGGAAGTTAATCTGGATGATATACTGAATCCGTCTGAATGTAGGATAGCTGGTTACTTTTTACAGTTAAGTTACTTATCCATACATAAACAGTGAGGGAATTAATACAGAAATCTGATACAATCTGTGACCAGTCAAAAGAATCAAAATAAACATGAGGTAAAAAGAGTGTGAATACTTAAGAAGTAGTTACTTTTTCATATTTAACATTTGAAGAAAGTTTGTGTCTGTGCTCTTTGTGGCATTGGTAACTTTCTGAAATGCTACAATATGAAGTAGTCTGCATGATGTTGGTGGTAAAGCAGTTTTGTATGTGATAGGATAGTGAAAGGCAGTGGAAATGTTACAAACAAAACTGATTTACAGAAAGTGAGCTATAGGGAAAAATCATATGTGCATTTCCATGCGTGTCTCACTCTGAACAGTACAGTTATTTAGTTAATGGTTTTGACTTAGCGGTGAAAAATAGCAAATAGCAGCAAAAAGCCTTACTGTAATATAGTAAGTCTGTGATTACGGTAGGTTGCAAACCTGAGATCTGCAGGCTTGTAATACCATTGATTTAACCACTAGACCACACTGCTTAGTTCAAAGACAGCATGTGTTGGACACATGGTTTACATCATGAACATGGGTACAGTGTTTTTTCAATGAGGAGAGTAATAAAATATTCAGACGCTGTTTAGACTTTGTATAATAAAGAACATTTGTTACAGACTAATACATACATGTGTGTGTGTGTGTGTGTGTGTGTGTGTATATATGTATATATACACACACACACAAGTTCATGTGTGTACATTCTCTCTCTAAATGTGTGTGTGTGTTTGTGTGTGTATATGTGTACATGTGTGTGTGTGTGTGTATATATATATATATATATATATATATATATATATATATATATATATATATATTTTTTTTTTTTTGCACTCCCATATATTCAAATAAAATAAGTGGGTTGCAATTTTCCAGTACATGACATCTGTACCTCCTGAAGCGTTTTGTAAATGTAGATACAAGGCAATGACAGATTGAAAGATTTGGAATTTCTCAGAAAAAGTTAATTTGTATGGTGAAAACTAGGCTGTTCATTTTGCCATAGAGATTAATTAGAAATAATTAGTTAATTCACTGGATCCATTGACTGGAAAGTCTGTTCTGCATTCTATCTGCACAGCTGTTTTGCTATGCTGACACTTTGTCCTAATTTAAAAAGCAAACAACAAAAGACATTGTTGAAGCAAACTGTGCTTCTGGTTTTACTTTAGGTGGAAAATATTGCTTCTGGCTCTGTCCTTCATACTTAAGACTCCTAACAACAAATGGAAAGTACTTAATTCCACCCAAGGGAGTGTTCAGTGTATACTGGACCTATGGCAGATAAAAGCTGAACTTAGCAAATGAATCAACTTAGACATGCTTTAAGAAATCCGACTACCAAGAAGAGATATGAAATGGCTGATATTATGTTTGACAGACTAATAGGTCTCCAGACAGCCCAGTTCATGTGAGGGAAAGGCTACTAAGTGTACTTGTCTTAATCTATTTCTTAAGCTCCTTTGTTTATGTAAATTGGGTTTATTAAATAGTGTGCATTCTGAGTGACTTTTAGTTTTTTGAGAATAATATTATTTGAAAAGTATGTAATTGTTTTTTGGTATATGATGGTCCATTGTTTTCCTCTGTTTTCTCTTCCCTTGAGCCTAATATTTTCTTTCCCCTTGCCCACCAGACGTGGCCCATCTATTCCCCACAGTACCTGAGAAGAAGTAATTTACTCTGTCATTTTTGTTAGTCTACTTAGAAGCAAAAGTCCCTTGCACTCCACACTCTAAGCAAGTGACGTTATCCAGGCAGAGTTAGGTCCATTCATGATGCTGCTGAACCCCCATTCCATGAGTCAGCTATCAGGAGTGGTATTATACACTACTGACCTTGACTCAATAAAGATGCTGCATCCAGATTTAACACCTAGCCTCCTCTTGGTGTCAGTACATCAGTGGGCTTTCGTCACTCACTCTCTTGTTATCTTCATGGCACAGATGGGCCAGTGCATTCCTATCCTCCCCAGCCAACTATTGCAGTGCCTTGCCCAAGCATTGCTGTATTCCTGTGTATCATGGAGCTGGCAGATATGTTACAGTATTTGAGACTCAGCAGTGCTGAAAGCTAGTATCTGGTCATCAGCTCTGAATGTTTACATACAGTTCATAAAATCTAACTGCAGATGAATGAGTGAGAAGATTGTCATTACATTTTATCACATTGAGTGAAATCTTAGTCCTGTTAAATAATAAACAGGGCCAGTACTTACTGTATCAAATTGAGTTATTGACTGGGCTGACCTACATTTTTAAGTTTTATTTGACATATGTTGAGTAATTTATATTTTGAGGCTTTTTTCAAAATTATCTTTTAAAGTGGACCTAAGCATAATAAAACAGCTATAAAAAAATCTAAGGATTTTAGTTTTCAAAAGGTTCACCCTTTCTTCAGACACTGTTAAGAAAATAAAGAAATAAGCAATGTCATACCATAAGGATAATTGTTCTTCTGCACTGTTTAGTATTTTTCAATTTCATAACAAAAAAAAAAAAAATGGAAGACCAGCAACTCACACTGTTTGCTAAATATGTGGTAGGTTAGAGTTTCTGGCCATGTGAAGAATGCAGATATTTTCAATAGCAGAAGAGCACTGCATTTGAATTTCATTGACAAAAATGTTTTTAAGTCCTATATTATAGGAAGGATTATTTATGCACAGAATACTTTTTAGGGAGTTAAACCAAAGGTTACAAATGAAAATATCCAGGTAGTACTAAAACACATTAAACCATAGCAACTGTTGAGAAATCATTACTCAAAGCAAGTAACACATTGAGCAATATAAGTCATCATTCTCTTTCGGCTTTTCCCGTTAGGGGTCGCCACAGCGGATCATCTCTTTCCATTTCTTCCTATCCTCTGCATCTTGCTCTGTCACACCAACCGCCTGCATGTCCTCTCTCACCACGTCCATAAACCTTATCTTAGGTCTTCCTCTATTTCTCTTACTTGGCAGCTCCATCCTTAGCATCTTTTTCCCAATATACCCATCATCCCTCCTCAGCACATGCCCAAACCAACGCAATCTCGTCTCTCTTGCTTTGTCTCCAAACTGTCCAACATGAGCTGACCCTCTAATATATTGATTCCTAATCCTATCCATCCTAGTCACACCGATTGCAAATCTTAACATCTTTAACTCTGCCACATCCAGCTCTGACTCCTGCCTTTTTGTCAATGCCACTGTCTCCAACCCATATAACATAGCTGGTCTCACTACACTCTTGTAGACCTTCCCTTTCACTCTTACTGATATCCGTCTGTCACAAATCACTCCTGACACTCTTCTCCACCCATTCCACCCTGCCTGTACTCTCTTCTTTACCTCTCTTCCACATTCACCATTACTCTGAACTGTTGATCCCAAGTACTTAAACTCGTCCACCTTTACCAACTCTACTCCCTGCATCCTCACCATTCCTCTACCCTCCCTCTCATTTACACACATATATTCTGTCTTAGCCCTGCTGACCCTCATTCCTCTGCTCTCTAGAGCATATCTCCACCTCTCCAGAGTCTCCTCAACCTGATTCCTACTCTCACTACAGATCACAATGTCATCTGCAAACATCATAGTCCACGGGGCCTCCTGTCTGATCTCATCTGTCAACCTGTCCATCACCACTGCAAATAAGAAAGGACTCAGAGCTGATCCTTGATGTAATCCCACCTCCACCTTAAATGGATCTGTCACTCCCACTGCAGTCCTCACCACTGTCACACTACCCTCGTACATATCCTGTACCACTCTTATGTACTTCTCTGCTGAGCAATATAAGTAATGGGATTTATATAGGTAGAAAGAGAGAATTCCATGCTGCTGTATAAACCATTGGGAAGTACAAACTGGAATGCTTTGTGAAATTCTTTAGATATCTTCCTGAAAAATGGCATTAGCAAATCCTGATGCAAATTATTATTAGATATTCACATTGCAACCTGTAATGAAAGACTGCTGATCCTCACCATGCATGTGGTCAGATCAGAACTCTCCGATACTATATGCGATACAGGTTCAGGACCTATTACATTTCAGAAGGAAGATTTTGCAGTTCATTGTGAAATTTAGTGACTGTTAGTGACTGTAAATTCAGGAATAAGATAATAAATGCATTTTTAGTCAGCAATGTGGTGTATTTCTCCAGCTCTCTGTAAGTATAAATCATATCTGTTATTATAGTTAGTACTTTTGTGAATGTCAAGTATAGGTAAAATAGAAATGTAACGTTGATAGTAAAAATGTGTTTGTGACAGAGCTGGCTTTTAGCAAGGAAAGATTAGATTTGCATTCCATTTATTTATATAAAATGTCAAATGTTTAAACCTTGAATTTATTTTATTTGTTAATATGAACACCCATTCTCCTGAAACTAACTGAAAGTAGGTCTTTTAAAATAAACAGATTAAATAATTGTCCAGACATAGGAAGCAGTACCTAAGTAAGTTGAAAAGCAGAATAAACCACCTTAGACATTATGTTATAAAGGGATAAAGTCCCTGACTATAGTCCAGTGTGCATGCCTTTAATTACTAGCTCAGGCGACAGATGAAGCGGCAGAGTAGGATGGGTGTATCCAATCCAGGGATGGGCAATTACATGGTCATTTCCTGTACCATCCCTGGTGGAGACTGTGGAAATTGGATTGTGATGATTGTCCAAGGGGACATTGCATTGTGATAGTCCAAAGATGAGAGAGTACACGTTCACTCCTTGGGCACTACCACAAAAATGGGGGGGGGGGCTAATGACACAGGCCCAAGATCAAAATCCTCCAGCTGATGATACCTCTCAACCTCTTAGCGTAATAATTCTGGACAAAGCCAAAAATAAGATGAGAGAGTGCACATTCACTCCTTGGGCACTACCACAAAAATGTGTGTGTGTGTGGGGGGGCTAATGACATAGGCCCAAGATCAAAATCCTCCAGCTGATGATACCTCTCAACCTCATAGTGCAATAATTCTGGACAAAGCCAAAAATAATGGTGGTACAAAGGTTCAAAAATAGGGACAATTTTTAAATATTGCTCTTGATGGAATAATAGGAGATGCAATACCATGCATGTTTGAAAGGTCTGAAGTCTAAAACTCAAATGTACATCATTATTTCATGACTTCAGTCCTCAATGATTTGCTAGAAAACCACAAATTTTATGAGAAACAAAATAAACTGTGAATCAAAGTTCAGGACATATTGTGAAAATCTGGATAGTTGAGAGGTATGCGGCTGATGGTGACAGCCAAGACCTTCAGAACGTCCTTGGGTTTTATGACTGATTCCAGCTGAACTGGAGTAAATCTGGGGGGAATGAAGAACCTGGCAGACCCAACTGGACATTGGACATTGGCAAGGAAGGTTGTAGGGTGAAGCATGGGTGGAAACAATGCTCAGGGGAAAAAAAAGGAGAATAAAACATCTTGTAGATATGAAATGCAGCAACGGACAAAAACAAGAATTCTGAAACCTGAAGTGAAAGTTAAGACAGAAAATTTTAACTAAGAAGCAAGTTCTGAATGTTTCTGAGTAGTACTATTAAAGGAAAACCAAGGCTTATTATTATAGCTATTCATTTGAATTGCTAGGAATAAAGGCCTTTATCTCCACCTGATGTTCTTCACGTTTCACTGTTGCGGTCATTACATTTGGGTAATCTGCTGGCAGGTTGCCCTCAGTCATCCTGAATTCCAAAGTCTTGGGTCCTGTGTTGGTTGCTGTCTCCTCTTCCATGACGTCAGGTCGTCAGGGGTATAAAACATGCAGCCGACACCATTTTCTTTAGTCTTTCTTGCCGCGCGGTGCCCGAAGCAGAAGCATTTCGCAAGTGCCGGTCAGCCGACTACTGAAATACTCGAGTCTGAGATTCAGAACCGAAGTCTTCACTAAAGCTAAGTACCCTGTTGGGGAAACATTTTCTTGCTCCATACCAATGTCAGAAAAAGTTAATAATTGTATTACTTGTGGGAAGCAAATACCTCATAAGGATTTCCATTTATACTGTATTCCTTGCCTAGGCCCTGTTTACACCGTGCCTGGCTGTCGGTTTTGTGCAAGATTTAACCAGCGCACTATTAAGCATCGGTATATTTTTGCCTCAAAGTATTTTGGAAACAGATTTAACTACCCAGAAATGTCGTCGGATAGCAATCCGACTACTGGAGTACATAAAAAATGCAGAGAAAAGGACAGAGAAAGGCAGTAGAGATCCAAAACCGACAAAGCTTCTCCTAAGCCAGTTGCCGGTTCGCCGGTACTCAGTGAGGCGCTTTCGCAGCCCCTGATACCTGCTAGCTTCGAGTTGCAGGCCTCTACCGACACCCATGTGGAGTCCGGGATGCGCAAGATACTCAAGGTATTGGACTGATGGATATATCTCCCTTGGATGGGTCCAGAGCCGCTGAGCAGGCACTGGCTTCTGAAGGTGTATTCAGACCTCAACATTTGTATATCAAACCGATGACAGCTGAAAAACCAAAGACAAAAGCAACTTCAAAAATTAAAAAAAATGACGCATGAGCCACATGCACAGGCCTCTATGCCTAAAAAACAGATGATCAAAATGGCTGAAGACCTTATTACCTTGATCAGGGGTTTCTATCCCCCTCCAGATAAGAGGCCTAGGCAAGACACCGATTATGAATCTTAAGATCAGGCTTCTATTTCTTCTGATTCCTCTTCTGATCAGGAATTTATCTATACCTCCCTATGAGGATTCTGATGCAGAGGAGTCTATACCATCTGCTTCTCCTCCTGAGGATTATTCATTTGGGGAAACCTTGCATACTTTGAGGGAGCATTTTCACTGGGAGAGTCAAGACTTCTCAGAATCAAAAAAGAGGCTCAGGGATTTACTTCTTCTCCCTCAGCACAGGCCTTTGGCCATTCCCCCTGTTTTAGACATTGTGGATGATGTGTTTTCAGAGTCCAGCTGGACCCCTGACTCCTTACCTCTGGCTCCCAGTAAGCCTGACAGATATTACAGGGTCCCTGACTCACATAAATTTCTATTTAGAAACCCTGCTGCTGATCCTGAAACTATTTCACAGGGTCCAAAGGGTGTTAAGGCCTCAACAGCAAAAACTCCTACACCCTCTGACAGAGATTCAAGGGCAGTGGACAGATGGGGAAAAAAGGTTTATACATCTGCAACCTTGGCAGTCAGAGCCTTAAACTGTCAATTTCATATGCTTAAGTATCAATAACATGTTATGGGATTGCTGAAACAGAAAATGTTGATTTCTGAATGTGCAGAAAATAAAGAATTGCAGGGATTGTTGCATGCAGCTGAACAGGTTGGAAAGCATACTTTGCAATGTGGTTTTGACTACTTAGAGGCCTCCTGCAGGGCCGCAGTTACTGGATCTGTGATTAGGAGGCATGCCTGGCTAAAGGAACAAAATTTGCCTGATCATGTTAAAGCTAAATTGCTAGGTGCACCTTTACAGCATGATACTCTGTTTGGTATTAAGGCAGAAGAGGTTTTAAAGAAAATGGAAGACAAAGCTAAGTCTATGCAAGCTGTTAAAGACTTCTTACAAGTACAGCCACCAAGATTCAGTATACACTGGCCTACAAAAAATTGGTCCTTTCCTGTGTCAGACAGAGCTCAAAGGGGCAAATCTAGATGCCCAAAGGGCTCCAGATACCAGGTGCAAAATTCATACAGGTCAAAGCAATGGGGCGCATCTACCTCCAAATCAGGAGGAGATAAAGCGCAAACCTACAGCAAACAGTCCCAATGATTTCACTCTGCCTACACCAAGCACTTATCTTTTGGCAGCACCCCTAGGGGGAAAATTAGCACTCTTTGCTCAAAATTGGCAGTTAATAACCCAGGACAAGTGGGTACTAAACATAGTATCACAGGGATACAGATTCCATTTCCACACTCTGCCAATGGCAAACGGTTGGCCAGATCTGCCCATAATTCAATGGGCAGAGGCACAAAAACAGGTTACATCCCTCATGGATATGGGGGCCATTCAACCAGTACCAAAACAGGAAAAAGGACAAGGTACCCAGAAAGGACATGGCCTGGTGGCCAATACTGGATTTATCAATTTTGAACACATACCTGGACATTCCAAAATGCTGACTTTGCGGCAGCTTCTGCCCATGCTGGGCAAGAATGCTTGGCTGGTGACATTAGACCTAAAAGCGGCATACCTGCATGTCCCAATAAGACAATTGTGCAGAAGATACCTCAGATTCAAGGCTGGCTTAATGCATTACCAATTCTCTGCACTGCCCTTTGGCTTACCTACTGTGCCCAGGGTCTTCACAAAGTGCCTGGCACCAGTAATTGCATTTTCCAGACAAAAAAAGTATACAAATATACCCTTACTTGGATGACTGTCTCATTCAAGCAGAGAGCAAGGACATTCTTCTTCAACACCTGGCATTTGTGAAAAGGCTTCTAACATGCCTAGGGTACACAATAAACGAAAAGAAATCACAACTGGTACCCTCTCAAATGGTAACATTCCTGGGTGCAAGCTTGAGTACAACTGCCCAGATGGCTTACCTCATGCCAGATAAGCAAAGGCAACTGACTACTTACTTCAAACTGATCTAAATACAATAGAACGCTGTGCCCCTAAGTGTCTTGAAACGCCAACCTGGTCTTCCAAATAACAAAGCCAAGCAGAGTGGTAAAATGAAGAAAGTTTATTGTTAAAAGTAAAGCGCTTTCACTCGCTAACTGATGAAGCTCGCGGTTAGCAAGTGAAAGCGCTTAACAATAAATTTTCTTTATTTTACCACTCTGCTCGGCTTTGTTGTTTGGAAGGCCAGGTTGGCGTTTCAAGACATTTAGCGGCACAGTGTTCTATTGTATTTAGTTCTGTTCATTTTTTTTTTGAATGCTGAGTTTTTTGGATCTGGTTCTGTTGTACTTCAAACTGATGGCAACAAAAACCCAGTTATCTGCAAGACAAATTTTGCAGGCTTTGGGCTTCATGGCATCCTGCATCCTACTGATTCCATATGCAAGACTGCATATGAGGAAACTTCAATGGTACCTAAAAAGTTTATGGAGTCAACATGCTCACAGTCTGGAAACAATGATTCCTCTCATACCCTGCCTACAATTTCTATGGTGAGCAAAGGCATGTCACCAAAACATGGGATGGGCCTTCACTCTACCCCCTGCCAGCCAAACCTTAACAGATGCATCAGATTATGCCTGGGGGGGGGGCACATGGCAGGAAGATGCATTCAGGGCATATGGACCCCAAAACAAATGCATCTACATATCAACCAGAAAGAGATGCTAGCTGTTCAAAATGCCCTAACAGCCTTCAAGGACTTACTTCATTCAGGGCAACTACTGATAAAGACGGACAACACCACGGTCATGTGGTATATAAACAAGCAAGGGGGCATACACTCATACCCCCTTTGCAGATTAGCCATATCACTGTGGGACACAACTTTGACCTACCAAATACATCTTCAAGCTCAGTTCCTGCCAGGAAAGCAAAATACTCTGGCAGACGATTTAGGCAGAAACCTTATGGACCCTCACGAGTGGAAACTAAATCCACAAGTCTTCAGCATGATAACAGAGAAATGGGGGAGCCCAGACATAGATCTATTTACCTCTCCTCAAAATTATCAATTGAAAAGATTCTGCACATGGACTTATCACAGACAAGCATGGAAAGCATGGAAAGTGGACACCCTATCCTTCAGTTGGAAAAAACTATCAGTTTACGCCTTTCTTCCTCTGTCTCTTCTTCCCAAGGTCCTCCTAAAAGTCAGACAAGAGAAACCAAAGATGATACTAATTGCCCCGGATTGGCCACGCCAATACTGGTACCCAGTCCTAAGGAACTTGTCTCGATACCCAGCTTGGACCTTACCTCAAAGACCTCAACTACTGTCCCAGCAAAACAATCAGATCCTGCACAATCAACTCCAGACATTGAACCTGGTGGCATGGCTGATCATGTAGTTAGACAAACAACTCCTCTCAGTAAAGCTGTGATGGATGTCATTTTGGAAGCCAGAAGGCCTAGTACTAGAAAATCTTATGCTGATAAATGGAAGAGATTCTGTGCTTGGAATCCAGCACAAGGAATTGATACAGCAGAACCAAATATTCCTCAGATATTACAATACTTAACTGAGATGCTTGACAAAGGCCTATCTTTCTCATCAATTAAAATCCACGCCTGTGCTATTTCGGCTCATTACAATACAGAGCCACCAATCTTTTCTCATCCTTTATTAAAGCAGTATCTTAGTGGAGCCAAAAATTTAAGGCCTCCTATAAGATCACCATTACCTGCATGGGACCTCAATTATGTATTGGAAAAGCTCACCCTGCCTCCATTTTAACCAGCTGCTACAGCTGATATAAAGTTCTTATCATGGAAAACAGCTCTGCTACTAGCAATTACTTCAGCAAGAAGAGTTTCAGAGTTACAGGCTCTCATGGCTGTAGAGCCTTTTATCATATTTTACCCAGACAGGGTGTCTCTGAAGACAAACCCAACTTTTATGCCTAAGGTGGTTTCCAGTGTGGCTCTTAACCAAACAATTCATCTGCCAACCTTTTATCCAAATCTGCAGAACAAGGGGGAGAGAATTCTGCTTTCCTTGGACGTACACAGACAGCTAAGATTCTACTTGAGCAGGACTAAAGCTCTAAGAAAAACTGAGCATTTACTAGTGACATATGCGGCAGGATCAGAAGGCAAGGCTATTTCAAAGCAGACAATTTCAAAGTGGATAAGCCACTGCATCCGTTTCTGCTACTTACACCATGGTAAACCTGTGCCCAAGGGCATTAGGTCTCATTCCACCAGAGCTGCAGCTACTTAAGCAGCCTTTCTCAGAGGAGTACCAACCAAAGACATTCTAGAGGCTGCTACTTGGAGTTCTGTTCATACCTTTACAAAGCATTATCATTTGCCTCTCTACTCTAAGTCCAGGGCAGGCTTTGCCACTGCAGTTCTGCAGGGCCTTATAGCCGCACCTAATGCTGTTTAGCTCCAGCCTCCCAACCATAGCTTTGGGATTCTACCCAAATGTAATGACTGCAACAGTGAAATACGAAGAACATAGTACAGTTGTGTACACTTACCATAAATGTAGATGTTCACTGTTGCAGTCCAGGTTACCCTCCCACCATCCCCCTTTCATTCTGGAGTTTATCTTTCCTTCTCTATCTTCTACAACCTATGTGGTGTATTTGCTTGTAGATGAAGGTAAAGTTTGTATTGATGCATGTATGTATGTAGATATATGGGTCTACTTCGAATAACCGAACCGCCACTTCACCGACACCCAGAAGATCGAGACGGAACGACCGAACAGGTAGGTGATCGAAAAGGCGATATTCCAACAGCTGAAAGACCGACAACGGCAACGTGTGAGCGCGATCCGGTAAGTGTGCGATAGTGACAGATTTAGGATTAGGGAGCGGACAGGTAAGTGTACGATAGTGAGGGATTTAAGGTTAGGGTGTGGGAAAGGTGAGTGTGCAGTAGTGTTGGACTTAGGGTTCCGGTAAGGTAAGTGTGTGATAGTGACGGAGTGTCGTGTAGGGAAGGGTTAAGTGTGTTAGGGTTAGTATGCGGGTGGAGTGAGTGTGCGATAGTGACGGGCTTAATGTTTTAGGGTGGGTTAAGTGAGTTAGGGTTAGGGTGCAGGTAGGGTAAGTGTGCAATAGTGACGGTGTTGGGGTTTAGGGGTGGGTTAAGTGAGTTAGGGTTAGGGTGCGGGTTGGGTAAGTGTGCGGTAGTGTCGGATGTTAGGGTTAGGGTTTAGGTTAAGGTTAGTGGATATGTTATTGTGTGCAATGTGTAGTTTATGTTTTTTGTGTCAGTGTAATGGTGTTTGTTTTTTTGAGTTGTTGGTGTTTGTCGGTGTTGTGTGTTTTCGGTTGTTTGGGGTCGATAAATTGTGTGTCGGTGAATCGGAAGTTCGGTTATACAAAGTAGACCCAGATATATATATATATATATATATATATATATATATATATATATATATAATTTATTTTTTTGCTACCTTTTTGGGGGCACCTGACATCTGGGGCAAGAAAAACTAAAGAAAATGGCGTTGGCTGCATGTTTTATACCTCTGATGACCTGACGTCATGGAAGAGGAGACAGCAACCGACGCAGGGCCCAAGACTTTGGAATTCAGGACGACTGAGGGCAACCTGCCAGCAGATTACCCAAATGTAATGACTGCAACAGTGAATGCACTCGAACATCTACATTTATGGTAAGTCTACACAACTGTACTTTCTCTGTAGAAAGTGTCATGAAAGAATATGCAAGACTAAAATTGGACAAGACAGCAGGAACTCATGGGATAAACCACAGAGTTGTCAGACCTGAAAAGGAGAACTAGTAATACAATTAACTGTCATGGTAGGAGGGTAACATTCTTAAAGACTGGAAAATGGAGCAGAACAGAGGCTCAAAACTGTCAGCCTATTGGTTTGAAGTCAGCTGGGAAAAACATTAAAAGAAAAGATCTTGGAATTTTTGGAAACCTTTGGGCCATAGAATCTATGCCACCATGGATTCTCAGCAGGATGTCCATGCCGGGAAGTCCATTACAGTTTTTAGATTAGATGATGAGGACAACAGGTAGTAAAGGAACAATAGATGTGGTCTTCGTAAACTGTAGCAAGTCATGTAACACTGATATGCACAAAAGTTTAGTGAACATTTTAAGCACATTTGAAATAGGTTATAAAGTAAAAGATTGAGTAAAATACTGGCTGTACAGAGGATGCAGATTGTAATAGCCAAGTATTTTGCACTTATGAAATGTGGTTACTATAGGGATGTCAAAAAGTTAAATAGAGTGATGTTTTCTTTGTCTTTGTAAAATGTATTGTATAAGAAAAAAACCTGTGCAAAAATCTGCCTCCTTGCTTGTGTCACAAATGTTGTACAGCAGTGTACAAAACCTATTGGGTTTGGCAAAACTGAAGGACTGATCTCAAGTATGGCAACTAATTTTACTGCAGAAATGGCAACATAAAGAATTTAGGAAAAATTAACCAGGAAATTGCTGTATAGCTAGTAGAAAAGTTGCAAAAATGGAAGCAGAGGTGAGCATGAGAGAGAGTCCTATCAGATGATCTAGAAGTAAACAAACATTTTGATAAAGCAGTAAGGAAGGCAGGAGGGTTACTTGGATACATAAGAAGAGGCATCACCCTCAGGAAAGAAGCTGTTATCATCTTTCATAGATAGAACCTCATTTGGAGTATTGTGTTAAGTTCTGAATACATGACCTTTGCAAAACATATGAAAACAACTAATTACAAGGCAAGAAAATGGTGCAGGATCTTCAGACGCCATGTAAAACATATTAGAATACATTCAGATGTATGCTACTGAAGAAAAAAGATGTAGTGGATTGAAAGAAACTTTTTACCTTGAAGTACTCAAGAAGATCTGCAGAGTCTAAATGGACAGCTTTTATTAGATTTCCTAGGATGTTAGTAAATAAATCCACAGTTGGGTGAGTCTGTTAGCTGGCACAGAGGGTTATGAAGCAATAGTTGCAGTGGCACAGGGTTTGATTCCCTCAGATCTAATTTGCTGACTGTGTAACCTTGAGCAAATCACGTAACCAGACCGTGCTTGAGGGCAAATGGGAATTTGAGCTGGACTGCTCATGTTCTCCTGGACTGCAAGCCTAATAATGATCTATGAACATAAATATGTGGCTGGGCTAATGAGTCTTTATTTGTTGTTAGATTCCATGGTCCTACATGTAGCAATTCAGTGCTTAAATGACATCTGCTTACTCCAGGCTAATGAATATACATTTTCAAAATTATTGTCTTCATCTTACTTGTAGCAATGCCTTGATGCAGGTTTTTAGACTACTACATCAGTAGTTTTGTTTGCAGTTGAAGTATATAGCTGCTGTTATTTCTGTGCCACCTTTAAGCTTTTTTAGATTTGTGAATCTATTTACGTATTTTTACTGTTATGTTTTGTAGTTACATGAAACTCTTCTGCCTCACAGTTCTGAAAAGTTTCTGAGGTAAAGAATCTTTCAGCATGCTGCAATTTTCTGTCATTCTTCTCTATTAGGTGGTTTTCTGAATATATAGTTTGCCATGTCTTGCTCTCCCAGGAGATAAATGCTGAACTTTTCTGTCCATTATTCACAGAAGAAGAGAGCCTAGGCACAATATAGCTGTAATTTTGACATGCATACGCACACACATGCAGACAGACGCGCACACACACACACACACACACACACACACACACACACACACACACACACACGTAGTGCTTGTCTAGTTACCTTATTATGGTAGCAGTATGCTGATTTGTGGAAAACTACACGTTCCCTTAATTAACTTATTTTGCAGACTTTTATTTTAATTTTGCAATTTTTTGGAATTTCTTATGATACACAATGAATATATATTTTAGTAAACTGCAATCCTCAATTCAAGAACTCCATGAATAAGCACATGCCATCTCTAGTCTTTCAAGCCTAAATCCATGCCTTTAATGCAGAAACTAATACCTACTCCAGATCCCATAATTATTGTTAGTTGAAGGTTGTCTTGCAATCCTAAATGCCGAATCTACCTATAACCTCACTGACTGTATTTCTGTTGTAGCTCCCTAGCTACTATCCCATATACTGCTCTGGATCATACTTGCCCCTAGTGACATTCCCCATTTCTTACCCTGTGTCATGGTCAAGACATGGATGTCAATCACCTCCAGATCTGAGAAAAGCAACGCTTGATAGGTGAATCTTCACAGCCATGTGGTGAATACCTAATTATTTATCTGTGATTGGAGAGAGCTAATCATAATTCTTTGTAGTACATGGAACTTCAACTGTTCTGATGTACTAATAGTTAGAGAAAAAGTTTCAGCGACAGCAGCCAAAACTGAAGTGTCCCTTTTCAGGCTAAAAGCTTTAAAAGTTGTTAAACACTTCAGTATGTCAACAAGAAGTGTTTTACCACTTTTAAAAGCTCTTCTTTCAGCTATTCATTGGTGGTCATGTGTATGCTGTGTTGTGTTACTAGAGCATTATGACTCAACGCTGTGCATAACAAAACTTATTATGCACCTCTTTTATATCAGAGAGTACATAATGAGGTTCTCACTTGTGTGTGTGTGTGTGTGTGTGTGTGTGTGTGTGTGTGTGTGTGTAGATATATATATATATATATATATATATATATATATATATATATATATATATACACACATATACATACACATGCGTGTGTGTGTGTGTGTGTGTGTGTGTGTGTGTGTGTGTATGTATATATATATATATATATATATATATAACTAAGAAATGAACTTTGTGACAATAACAGCATTCAAAAAATAGTAAATCACACCAACAACTCTTGTAGTACTTTAGCGCTTTTGTCTTATTTATTATCAAGACTTCTTCAGAAAGACATGTTTCATAACGGAATGAAACATTATTATGAATAATGTTATGAAGCATGTCTTTCTGAAGAAGTCTTGATAATAAATAAGATAAGCTAAAATACAAGTTGGTGTGATTTATCTCCTGACTCTACAACTAAACTGCTAGGCATAAACATTGATAACAATCTCTCTTTTGATCAACACATCAACAACATCATCAAATCAGTAAACAGAAAGATTGGATCCTTATACCGTATTAAGCCATTTCTCACCCCATCTGCTAGAGCTACTATTGCCCACTCCCATCTCATATCCACTCTCTTTTATGCCTCTCCCGTCTTCACTAACCTTAAGAAAACTAACCTAAACAAACTTTCAACTTGCTACAATAACATTGCCCGCTTCGCCACTGGTAACCCTTTTAGAACCCATCACTGCCTTAATTTGAAACTTCTAGGCTGGCTAGAACTAAAAAATCATCTTATAATCTCACAACTTACAATTGCTCACAATATTCTGTACCAACCTGATAACACCCCTATTTTATCACAACTCTTACTCCCTTATAACAATCTTACCTCCCTTCGCTCCTCTTCTAAACTCTTGACCAAACCCATAAAAGCTCACAACTTAGCTGGCGACTCTTTATTCACTAATACTGTAGACCGAGTATGGAATTTGCTACCTAGTGATATAACTCTAATCACATCCCTCCTCTCTTCAAACAACAAATCAAACTGTACTTCCAAAACCACTGGCTTTGCTCTTGTCATACACCTGACTGACTTATCTCCCCCTCTCCTGACCTTCTTCCCTATCCTATGCTGAACACCTAGCTATTACCTTTCTTCCTTCTGTGCTCTGACCCATTTCTCTCACCTCTCCCATAGCCTCTTGTTTTTCTTTTTTCATTTCTTCTCTCATTTCTTGACTACTGTCTCTTCCCTCTCTCTTTACTATACACCTTTCTCCTTCTTCTCTATCCACTTGTACCTTTTTCTTATTATAGTAGGAACCTTATGGCATAGCCTGTTTAAATTAAGTTAGAAGCTTTGAAACTGACCTCACTCTAGTCATGACCTCTTTGATGGTGTGCCTTAATTTTTGTTAATTTTATCTCCTAGTCTTATTTTATATTACTACTTGTTTTTTCTTATTTTTAATAATGTGTTTATTAACAATATGTCTCATTGTTTATGTTTTTATGTGGAGCTTTTCTCCCCGGGCCTCTACTGAAAATGGAAATATATCCAGCTAGACTAGCCCGGTCAACAAATGTAAAATAAATTAAATAAATAAAATTTACTATTTTTTGAATGCTGTTATTCTCACAAAGTTAATTTCTTAGTTAAAATTTCTTCTCTTCGTTCATTATTTTTTGAGTGCGGTTAATTTTATATCTCTATCTATATCTATATCTATATCTATATATATATATATATATATATATATATATATATATATATATGCACATGCATGTGTGTATATATATATATATATATATATATATATATATATATATATATATACACACACACATGCATGTGTGTGTGTATAAATATATATATATATATATATATATATATATATATATATATATATATATGTACACACACACGTGCATGTGTGTGTGTATGTGTGTGTGTATATATATATATATATATATATATATATATATATATATATATATATATATATATATATTTATTTATTTATTTATATGGATTCGTATCACTTTACTGAAAGACCATTTCACTGAGACCAAATCACCTAAAGTTCATTTCACTGAAAGTTCATTTCACCTAAAACTCGTATCACTGACAAGTAGTACTCTAAGGCAAGTCAAAGGAATGTGTCATTTTCCCCACTGTAGAGTGATCCTAGTGTTATATAGTTGGGGGGCACAGCCCCCCACATTGGGGTGTATGGGGAGCATAGCTCTCCACTTAATTTGGTTTTCTGTTGTCTGGTTTTGTTTTACATTATTTGGTAAAATCCAACTAGGTGGGGGGCGGTCATACCTCTCAACCTGGAAACATGAAGAATCTGGACAAAGGCCCATGAAAATAGGTACAAATCTGTCTGCTGATTAACATAAAATTTGCATACATAATTATGTAACCCCACCCACTCAAGTGAATTGTGGGATACCAACTTTCCAATGCAAACTGAAGAACAGACAACCAAAATATGGCGTCAGACCCTGTAGTAAAGGGTAACCATTTTTTTAAATACGTAGCAATTATATTCATTGGGAAGGGAGAAGATGAACCATAGGATTTTACAAAACTCTGAAAACACAGACCGACTATGGAAAAACACACCAGGATAGCCGCTCTTTTGAAAAACAACACCCGCTTTAATGACTTCCCTGACATATTGCTATGTAGACCACTCCCTTAGAGTTACAATTATACCTCCCGTTTAGGTAAATTTTATACCCATTGATGTTAGTTCTATAACCTGAGTCCATTAAATAACATAATGAGCAGTTACCACATTGCATCATGCCCGGATTCCTTACGAATATATCTTTTTGTTTCTGAAAAAGATCTTTGAAACTATTTGTCCTTCAAAAGAGCGGCTATCCTGGTGTGTTTAACCATAGGATTTTGTTTTTGGTGACTTGCAGTATGTGGGTTGTATGGTAAAGGTAGGGCATTTAATGGTAGACAACATGCTAATCTTAACAAAAGAATATTATAGTTTGCTAGGACCTCCAAAAGTCATTCTCCATGGCCTACTGATCAATGGCATAGCTCGAGTTTGTGCCGCCCAGGGCTGTCTGAGTTTGCCGCCCTTTGCCCCTGACAAAATCATGTTCAAATGGGATTCCCCCCAGGCACATAGCCTTCCCCCCTGCAGCCATTTCAGTGTCCCATTACTTGGCTATTTTGCCACATTTACCATAAACGCTAATATGCATACTGCTTTGCCTCTACAATGATTATTTGGATTTCATTAACATTTTTATAGCACAAACACAAGTAGACATCTGCTAAACAAAGCAATACAGTCTCACAATAAAAATAGAATTGGCATTAAAACCTCTCTGCCCTTGAAATAAACTCACAATTTTTGAAACCCACATTCAAAGAAAATGCATCTGGCCAGTGGCGGATAAAGATTACCTTTATGCTGTTTTCAAATCATAGACCCCTTGCACATGAAACATACACATTTTCTTTGATACATGTTTCTGATTGTGTTAAATTATATTCCTTGTATAATACAGCACACTTGTTAGAGAACATTTTTCCAGTAAGCAATGATGCAAAATGTATGAATCAGTAATGACAAAACTGCCCAGTTCAGAACATTTCTATCATAAAAGTGTACTCAATCTTCTACAATCCACCAGTATCAGTAATATGCACGATCTCTGCAGAAGTAAAAGTAATCTAAATAATTTCATATTAAAAAGATCTGTAACTAATGAAGAGGTTGCTCCTAGGAAGCAACTTTAAATGTCGTTGTTTCATCTACAAGTAAAGTGCCTGTTGCCCTTGAGGAATAAATTGGCTGTACATGAAAAAAAAAGCTAGTAATATTGCATTAGGGAATGGATGGCAAACTAATAACAGGTTCATAGTTACTAGGTATCTCTACCAAAGAGGATATTATATTTTTAGGACTACAGCATTCACTCCCTTTAAAAGTACAACACATGAAACAATATCAGCAGTCCATCTACATACTGTGGGAGTACAACCAAAAGCCCTCTGCATCAAAAGCAAGTATTCTACCTGTTGTGCTACTAACACAAACAGACTTGGCAGAAACAGCACTAAACATTTCTCCTGCTGAAGAACTGTGCAGCACAAGAAATCTGGAAAAAGTCAAAATTTATTGGGGGGGGGGGCAAAACCAAGAAAATAGTTTAAACATTGCTTTTATAATCTGAGAAAAGTTGCTAGAATAAAATGATTTCTGTTACCATGCATTTCCTGAAAGATGGGAAGACTATCCCATTATTATTTAGTGAATTCATTTCTCACTAATTTGCTAGAAAACTACAAATTGTAAGAGAAACATACCAAAGAGTAGTGTGGGTATGGAATTCAGGCTCTTGCTACCTGTACCTAAGGTACAGGGTTTGAGCTTGAGTAACACTAACCATGAGGTATAGTGAACTTGGGCAATTTCATTCACACCCCCCATACAGTAGAATGTCCAGCAGTACTTCAGTACAGTAGAATGGCCAGCAGCAACCCCCCCACCAATACAGTAGAATGTCCAGCAGCACTTAGAATGGCCAGCAGCACTTCAATACAGTAGAATGGCCAGCAGCACCTCCCAATACAGTAGAATGTCCACCAACTCTTCAATACAGTAGAACAGTCAGCAGCAGATCAGTACGGTCACGGGCATAGAGTTATTTAATTGAGTGGAAAAAAACACAAGA
>NC_056729.1:975871577-975874077 GCF_019279795.1 Protopterus annectens
AAGTAATTGTGCTGTACACATTAGTAGTGGTCTGAGCCTAAATGTAACTTAAGGATGGAAGAGGATAAAAGAAGGTATACAGGGCCAGTCGCCACTGAAAAATAGAGTCACCATTCATGAGGATTGTCTAGCGACTATAAAATGTTTGTCTGTGAAGGGAATAAAGTTTTTTTTTCATGTTAATAAAGAATAATACATAAAATTGTGAAGATGATTCATCTGACAGGGAATGATGCAAGCACATGTGATGTTCAAGGAGGCAGTGAATCCCTGAGGTGGAATTCATGATTGTGGCTGCCATTTTACAGATCTGACTGGTAGTTAACCTGTTATCATAGTTTGCATTTGTTTAGAAGTTTAAATTAAACAAATTAAAAATACACTTCACAAAGAATTGTCTTTTTGCATTTTTTATATTTGTTTTGCCATTATAGAAAATTGACTGCTTCATGTCCTTTTTCATGTTTGAAGTTTAGATTTTGAAATATGATAAGATTCGCAGCTTGAATGCTGAGTATGAAAAAAGAAAAGTTGCAATAAAGGTTCAATGGCTAGGTGGCTGTTTTTGAGACAGACAGAGGTGAAATTACAAAAGCAGGCTAATGTAATTAAGTGGAACTGTACTACAACTGCCTACTTCAGATTTTTTCATCAACATGCCTTTACGAATCCCAGGTTGGAGGGAGATTGGAACTTCAACTAAAATGGCAGGAAATGCTGTCTTTACTTGGGGAGATGCCTCAAGAAGCTGCACAAATGACCTGGAATACATTTCTAGAAGATGAGCATCAGGACAGTGGACAGCAACTCTTCAACAGCATTTCAGGTCAGAAAAAGGAGACTTCCAGTCAATAACACTAAACAAGGAGTGCCAGAGTGGGGTCAGTCATTTATCTATGCTAAATACAGCATGTGTGGGCAGTAATGACAATTTGTTTTTGCAATTACAGCTGTTTTAAGCCTCAGGTGCTACTCCAGAATCATTGCTAGGTCAATTAGTTCCCAGAGTGGCATCCCACTCAACCTGAAGTTACAGATAGAAATAAAAAGGTCTTCTGAAGTTGAAGATGAAACAGACTCACAATATCTAAACTGTAGCAAATAACTTATGCAAGTTCTTTGGACAAAGATATTATCTATATATATTCATTTAAGCAGATGTGATATCAGCTGCAGCTTCTTAAATGAATTCTGGTACTGCCTAATCGCTTGTACCCCTTTACCCCACCCTATTTACTTCACTGGCTTACCTGGTAATTTTTTTATCAATAGCAATGCAAAGGGAAGCCACACTTTCATAATATTCTAGTATGGCTGATAATCTGGTGGCAAAAATGGATAGCCTGAGCCAAGTAATAGCTGAGTTTCAAAATGTGGCTATAAATATTGTGGAATTAAAAAAAAAAAACTCCAGATTGCACTAAACAAGTGCAACAGATAAATAAATGGCTTACAAATTTCCAATGAGTTTTATGAATGCAGTAGAACCATTATTCTTTGGAAACAAAAGTAAAAGGGCTAGAAAACTCAATGGCATATAAATCATACGGAATAAAGGCTCAGACACTATACACCTTGGCTAATAGAAATTCATGAACTTTGGGACTCACAGCAAATAATGTTATACTCTATTTAATACTGACTTCCTATTTTTTATAATATGAGATGATAAGTCTTTATTTTATCTAGGTATATTTATTTATTTATTTATTTAATTTATTTAAATTTGTTGACCGGGAGTGTCCGACTGGACGTAGGTCCATTTTCAGCGGAGGCCCGGGGAGAAAAGCTCCACAGTAAAATAAACAGACAGTAGTTACATTGGATTACATAGCAATTAACAATTTAACATAGCAATTACTTACAACATATTTACAGATGAAAAACATAGTACATCAGCAGACAACTAGAATCTTTATCTGTGAAGTACATAAAGACATTAACAAATGTTACAATGAGAAGTTCCTGCTGTATAATAAGTACTAGGCTTATGAGCATCTGAGCTTGCTATAATCAAGGTAGTTAGTGTAGTGGAAAGAAAGGTAGTGGTTGGATGGGGTGGATGATATTAGAGTGGGAGTTGCAAGGGCATAGCCAGCATGTTTTTAGGTGTGCTTTTAGTAACGTTTTGAAGTGGGTGCATGATGGTACGGAGGTAATTGTGGGTGGGAGTGAGTTCCATAATTTGGCTATGGTGCAAGAGAATAGTGCTTCACCAGCAGAGTTATTGGCTTTAGTGATCTGCAAGGGATTTTTGTTGCTGGATCTTAGTGGTCTGGTGGTGCGATAGGGTTGGAGTAGATTCTGGAGGGATGGGACATTTAATGGATGGTTTACTAGTTTGTGGGTGAGTGAGAGTTGATACCACTGAAGGAGGTGAGGGAGTTCAAGCCAGCCCAGTTCAGCAAGTGAGAGACAGTGGTGACTACGGTAGGATGCCCCTGTGGCGAAGTTGGCGATTTTGTTGTAGCAGGTCTCTAGCTTGTTTAGATCACATTGC
>NC_056729.1:975879077-975979077 GCF_019279795.1 Protopterus annectens
ATTATGCAGATTTACAAATTACTTTCATTATTTCCTAACCATTATTGCATCATAGGGTGTGACTGGAACTCTATCCAGGATCAAAAAATGACAGGACAAATATTAAAGCTAATTTTAATAAATCTGCAGCCCTAACTATATCTGAATTGAAAGAAGACTATAACTTATTTGACCCTTATATTTTTCTAAATGGCATCTCAAAAAATAACAAATTCACCTTTTTTTCTAACTGTGGTAAAAGTTGGTCCAGGCTGGACTTCTTTCTAATCTCCTCAATATTTAATAATTTTGACATCTCTTTTTTCATGGATCCTAGAAGCCTTTCTGACCATGCCAAGATCTCCATTTCCATTCAACAGCCCCCTACAAGATCTTTAAACAACAAAGCTATTTGGTGGTGTCTAAACCCTAACCTTCTAAAAAGGAAGAAATACTCTCTCATGTGGAGTCCTGTCTGGACCAATTTCTCCAGTCCTGTAATTCCCTCCCAACCTCTTTAGACTGTTCCTGGGCAGCTACTAAAGCAATGATTAGAGGTTTTCTTATAAACAAAGCTTCATACTACAAGAAACTATATGATAAAAAATGAAACAGATATAACAAATAAAATATATAAGCTCGAGGCCGGAATTCAACTAAAATATTCATCTGAATCTGAGAATAAAATGATTCAACTACAAAAGGAACTTATATCTTTGCAAGCTGAGAATCTTACCTTTCACAAGATAAAAACCTTAGCAAATTATTCGGAACTGGCCCAATTCCCCTCTAAATTTTTAGCCAGAGTGATAAACCAAAACAGAACATCTCCCTTTATTTCGGAAATATCTTATCAGGGGAAAGAATATCAGAATACACATGGCATTATCAAACTTTTTGAGTCCTTATACTCTCATCTTTACAGTCCTCCTGAAGGCCCTATTGACAAAGCAGAACTACAAAGCCTCTTAAACAACTTATCCTTCCCCAAGCTAACTAAGAATCAAAAAGACTCCCTTGACAGGGAAATTACACAACAAGAAATTATACTGGCAATTAATAAATTAAAATTTAACAAATCCCCTGGACCGGATGGCTTCACGGCCGAATTTTATAAATCTTTCACACCCAAAATTTCCAAAGCTCTGCTCTTGCTGTTTAATCATATTATCAGAGTTGGATATAAAGACATCCACCTTAATGCATGTAGAACTATCCTTATCCCTAAACATAACGCTGATTCAAAAAACCCCTGGGAATATAGACCCATCTCTACTGTTAACATGGATATGAAGATCTTGGCCACAATTCTTGCCAATAGACTCAATGCAGTCATTTCTAATATTGTTTCACCTGAACAATCTGGCTTCATTATGCACAGACAAACAATAGACCACACCCTTACATTAGACACTATGATTTCTCTCTCTTCTCTAGCCAAAAGTCCTCTGTACTTTCTAGTTATTGATGCATCCAAAGCCTTCGACCGAATCAGTACAGAATTTCTATTTGATACTCTCCCATATTTCAACATACCAAACTTATTTATTAACAAGATTAAAACTCTGTACTCTAATGCATATACTATATTACAAATAAATAATCATATATCTAACAGAATAGAAATTCATAATGGTGCTAGGCAAGGATGCCCCCTCTCTCCGCTATTATTCAACCTATACATTGAACCCTTATTCTTACTAATCAAACAGAAAACCTACCATCATACTTCTGTTCTATTTAACACTAAACTTCCCTTATCAGCATATGCTGATGATTTAAACATCTATTTTACTTCACCTAGTTTCGATCTTGAGAAAATAATGTCCTCCATTAACACCTTTTCCAAATTAGCAAACTACAAACTCAACAGAGATAAATCATTAATATTCCCGATAAATATGTCTTCCCCATTTCCAAACATATTCCCTACTTCAGGCATAAACATGAAACAACACTTCCACTACCTGGGAATATCCTTTTTTCGGGAGCATCCAGCTCAACACCAGAGCAATATGGCTAAATTATGGCTGAATGTTCAAAATGACTTAAATAGATGGGCCAAACTTAAACTTCCACTCCTAGCCAGAACTGCAGTCATAAAAATGAATATACTCCCTAGATTTCTATATATTTTTAATGTGACAAATATTACACTGCACAACAATTTCTTTAAAACTATTTTCTCATTTATTTCAAAATTTATATGGTCCCCCAAATCTGTTAGGATTAGTTATACGAAACTTACATTCCCTAAGGAACAAGGAGGCCCTGGGTTGCCAGATTTTAAACTATACTATGAAATAATCAATGGGAGTAGAATCATAAACATTGCTTCCTACAACAAGGACTACACTACGTGGTGTCCAGCCTGGGTCATACTTCTTAGCAATTATGTCAAATCTCTAAACCTTTATCCCTCTGCTCTCTTTCTTGAATAAAGAAAACTTAGGCAAGACTAAGTTGCATAAAGACATTAAATCTAATATAAAGTCACTACAAAACCCTCTTAGTTCTTTAAACCTGACCCCTGCCTTTAACACTCTACAACCATTACATCTCAACCCTAATCTAAAGATGAACGGCCATATGGTAAACCTAGACCAATACCCCCTTCTCAGGAATACAAACATCTCTGACCTCTTCCCCTTCAAGCAACAGACCGTCTCTGATTTGAGAATTAACATGAACTTACCCAAAATATATACAATTATATTAAGACAAATCAGAGAGTTAGTCCATTTGTACCTAGACCACCCCATGGTAAATGATAAGGATATCTCAACTTGCAAGGCACTGTGGAAACTATTCCTCCTTAAAAAGAAAATGACTTCAAATACCTACAAAGTGATCATGGCTTCCAAAACACACAATGAGCCCATTTTCTCCAAATATTGGTTAAAGCAAGATCCTGCTATTACACATAACCAGATTTCAAATGCCATAAGAATTAGCATTAAACACATACCCCTAAAGAAAATTAAATATACCCAGCTCATGGTAATGAACAATGCATACCTTACCCCTGAAATAATCAACAAAATATACCCTAATTACTCCCCTCAATGTCAAGTCTGTCAAAATCAAAAAGATGATCTCTTACATATATTTTGGAGTTTCAAATGCTCTTATAAACTATGGTGTGCCCTGAGAGTCCTACTGGAAAAAAATGGCAATGAAAAATCAACCTTCTCATGGAAATTCACTCTCCTACACATTCCTCCCCCAGGCCGATCAGAGGCAAAATATAGAATTCTGATTTCCATATTTATGCTAGTAAAATACTATATCTCTGTTAATTGGAAAAATAGGCACTTATTATCTTGGGAAGGGTTCAAGACACTGGCTATTAAACACCTTAAAGCACATAGATACTTGCTCCACAACATTAACCAAAAACCATATCTTAAAGAATTTTGGTTGGGGGCGTGGCCAAGGATGAACACAGGATAGCAGCAGCTTTCTTCAGCTCCACCAATTTCATTACACTGACAGGAATTAATTACTTAAAAAATTAATTTTTGAAGTAATTTTCTTTCTAAATACGTTTGTTTTATATAGTTCTTGAACTATATCTAAAAAAGAAAGGAAATCTTAACAATATTCCTGTCAGAAATCACTGTGGAAATTTTCCTGTCAGTTTATCAGTCTGAAATGAGTTCCAGTAAGACAAATTCTCAAGACTCCAGCATCAAGAAAGAACTTCAGTCTCTGATAATTATAATCCAGCAACTTACTGATAAAATGGATAAAATGGATACTAAAATAGACACCTTCATAGAAAAACTACAAAACAAATAGACCTGTTACATACAGACCTGCAACAACAGAAGAACCAGATGACAGGCATAGAAGAAGCTGTGAATGACATGGAAAATAGAATCCAAGAAGAGGAAATCAACATTGAGTTTCTGCTGAAACAAAATACACATTTACAAACAAAGCTGGATGACCTGGAAAATAGATCTAGGCGCAATAACATTAGGATTTTTGGACTGCCAGAAAATATTGAAGGTAACAATATTACTTCTTTTTTAACAACTTGGCTCCCTAAAACTTTAGACTTACCAGAAGCATTCTCTTTTGGTATTGAAAGAGCACATAGATCTATAGCTAATACTATCCAAAATATCCTAGATCAGTTATAGTTAGATTTCTATCATCTTTTGATAAAGAGATGGTTCTTAAATCTGCTTGGGCTAAAGCTCCTGTTAAGTTTATGAGACAACTGTGCGTTTTGACAATGACTATTCTTCCATGGTAATAGCTAAAAGAAAAGTTTTTCTGCCACTAATAAGGGAGCTTAAAAAAGCACAGTTTAAAACATACCTTCTGTTTCCTGCCAAGCTTAAAATCTTCCTTCCTGATGGTCCTAAGGTTTTCGATGATTTAGACTCTGCTTTACTGTTTGTCAAAGAAAAAAGGATTTTGGATAAAATAGAAGAAATGGAATGGGCTAGTTCTTCATTAAAGAGATTGGCAACTGAAGCTTCGTGGAAGACTTCAGAGAAGAAGAAGAGACTAAAAAACAAATGATTTGTTATATGTTTTTTTTCTCCTCTCTCATCATTTTAGTTCATTATTAATCTTTTTGAATATAGTTCCTGCATTTCCAGAAAGCCACAAATATTTTGGAAAAGATTTAATCAAAGTTATTCTCTATGTGCAAAGAAATGTTTTGTTTTATAACCAGTCAAAATACCTGAAGATTTAATGGCAAGCTGTGATTCAATTTGTTTCTCTTTCTGAAAAGAAGTAAGGTTAGTAATTTGATACATTTTTATCTTTACCTTTTTTCCTTCTCCTTTTATTATTTTCTTTGTTTAAACAATGACATTCTATTTAGATTATGTAGTGGGTAAAGGGTGGGGGAGGGCAGGGAGAGAACAGTAATGAAAATATCATTAATAGAATAATAACATATTTATTCCTTGTAAAAGTTTTATAAGTTCTTCAAATGCTATTTCTAATTATACTTTCTTGATTATACTGCTTATGCCTGTTTGCAAATAATCTGTTATGCTTTAACTAATAATAATCAGAACTAAATAAGAGTAAATAATATGTTTTATTTTTAACTCTATTAATATAAACAGTAAGTAACATTCCATTGTATATACTTCTTACAGCTTTCTCTTACATTTTTTTATTATTTCTGCCTCACTCCCTTTTATTTTCTACTCTCTTTTTCTTTTCTTTATTAATATATAGAAATGCTTTTTGATTGTGTGGGCACAGTGAATAATAGGATTTGTATGAAAATTGAGTTGGGAGAAGAATGTTGAGTTTTATTGCTTGTTGGTAATTTTGGGCTTAATTTCACTTACATAGAGGCTGTAATGATCTGTGGAATACATTGTGAAGGTTTTGTCATGTTTAGATGCATTTACACTGCTAAATGAATGTTTGTCACTAGTTTTAATAAGTTTCCGCCAAAATGTTAAGAGAGACAATCTGAGATGTGGGCTGTCTCATGCACAGTGTTCATGAGTTACTTCAGAAGCTTCAGCTCACAGAATTCTCACAGAGAAACTGAAAGCAGTTAGTATAACCTTTGACATAGTTATCACACTGACACACCACAGATTCAGGAAAATACTCTATTCATAAAATATGTCAGTTATAATGTTTTGTTTCATAACCAGTCAAAATATCTGAAGATTTAATGGCAAGCTGTGATTCAATTTGTTTCTCTTTCTGAAAAGAAGTAAGAGGCTGTAATGGTCTGTGGAATACATTGTGAAGGTTTTGTCATGTTTACATGCATTTACACTACTAAATGAATGTTTGTCACTAGTTTTAATAAGTTTCCCACCAAAATGTTAAGAGAGACAATCTGAGATGTGGGCTGTCTCATGCACAGTGTCCATGAACTACTTCAAAAGCTTCAACTCACAGAATTCTCACAGAGAAACTGAAAGCAGTTAGTATAACCTTTGACATAGTTATCACACTGACACACCACAGATTCAGGAAAATATTCTATTCATAAAATATGCCAGTTATAATGAGTCTAAATGATGTAGTTTCTTGTAGTAAGTAAATGTCTTATTTTAGAAGGCATAGAAAATGAAACATTTATTTAAATGTTTTTGAAAATCTACTTAACAACAGCATAATAATCTGTGTTAAAAATTTGTGTTCCAAACATATACTTTACTATAACTCATTTAATTCATCTGATTGACAAGCATAAATAATCTTATAACTCTATTCTGGAAGAAATGTCATGTGATATATTTTAAAGCAGTAGGTTAGCATGATTGTAAAATCTTGTTACTAAAATGTGTTTGCTGTGCATTATTTTGTATAAAACAGACAGATTTATTCTAGGGACAGCAAGTAGGATAGTGCTCAACAAAGACACAACTCAGTGAGATCAGATATATATATATATATATATATATATATATATGTGTGTGTGTGTGTGTGTGTGTGTGTGTGTGTGTGTGTGTGTGTGTGTATGTATGTGTATGTGTGTGTGTGTGAGTGTGATGGCTTTTTTTTATATAATAATGCAAGTGTTTCTGAGAATCTGCATAACTATCCAATATGATTTATAATAATTTCTATGAATACAATATTTTACTCTATTGACAAAATGAATGTTTGCCACAAGTTTTAATAAGTTTCCCGCCAAAATGTTAAGGGAGACAATCTGGGATGTGGGCTGTCTCATGCACAGTGTCCATGAACTACTTCAAAAGCTTCAACTCACAGAATTCTCACAGAGAAACTGAAAGCAGTTAGTATAACCTCTGACCTAGTTATCATACTGACACACCACAGATTCAGGAAAAATACTCTATTCATAAAATGTCAGTTATAATGAGTTTAAATGATGTAGTTTCTTGTAGTAAGTAAATGTCTTATTTTAGAAGGCATAGAAAATGAAACATTTATTTAAATGTTTTTGAAAATCTACTTAACAGCAGCATAATAATCTGTGTTAAAAACTTCTGTTCCAAACATATACTTTATTATAATTCATGTAATTCATCTGATTGACAAGCATAAACAATTTTATAATTCTATTCTGGAGGAAATGTCATGTGATATATTTTAAAGCAGTAGGTTAGCATGATTGTAAAATCTGGTTACTAAAATGTGTTTGCTGTGCATTATTTTCTATAAAGCAGACAGATTTATTCTAGGGACAGCAAGTAGGATAGTGCTCAACAAGGACATAACTCAGTGAGATCAGATATATATATATATATATATATATATATATATATATATATATATATATATATATATGTGTGTGTGTGTGTGTGTGTGTATGTGTATGTGTGTGTGTATGTATGTGTGTGTGTGTCTGTGTGTATGTGTGTGATGGCTTTATTTTTTTTTAATAATGCAAGTGTTTCTGAGAATTTGCATAACTATGCAATATGATTTATAATAATTTTATGAATACAATATTTTACTCTATTGACAATAATGAGTTTAAGTAAATGCTCATATACAAACAATTCAAGATTTTTTGGAAGCTGTTAATAGTATTCACATGACAGAAAATAGATGCATCTTAATATATGTAATGTCTGAATCATATTAGCCAAAGTTTTTGATTTAAATGAATGTTAGAACCTAATTTTCTCTCCTCTTGATTTCTAACATCAAGATTATTTGAATGCTATTTGAATACAAGTGTTATATATTACATAGATGTATATAGTAGTATGAACAGTTTAAAAAAAAAAAAGTTTATTTTAGTTTATATGATGCTGTTTTACCAAATGTGTAGTTTTGTCTTGATAGATAATTGAATTGAAAACTGTTAACCTCAGTTAAATATAACTAGTATTAAATTGATAAGGTGGTAGCTGAGGTACTGCTGCTTAGGGTAGGGGTTAACTTGAGTAGTAAATACTACTCTAAGTTGGAGTTTTCAACTCAGGCTGGATGCAAGGTTTAATCCTTACATTATTTTCACTTGTTCATTGTTATATGTATATAGTTTTGACATCCACAATATATTTTGTATACTCATTGTCACTACAAACAAAATTGAATCCTATACAAAATCCCATAAGAGATTTAATAAATACAGCTATATTTAAAGGTACACCTAAAAGAGGAGATGTAACATTATTTATCTTGTTATTTGTTATTTCGATCATAAGATTCTTGAGTTTTAAAATGCCAAATGACATCTTTAAAAGGAATTTCTTTAAACATTAATGGATTGAATAATCCGTGTAAAAGGGCAAGCCTAATAAGATACATTAATTTACACAAGGCCAATCTAGTCTTCCTGCAAGAAACCCATCTCTTGAAAAAGATATTGATAAACTAGCCACTAATAAGTATACAGTATTGGTTAGTTCAGAGCACACTCAGAAAAAAAGAGGAGTGGCTATTTTATAGAATAAAAGTATGCCCATTCCTAAAACCATTAAGTCTTTTCAGGATGACAAAGGAATGTTTTGTATGGTTACAATACAAATTAATGGGAAGACTTACACTTTAATTAATGTATATTGGATACCTGGAATTGGTATTAATACAGTGAAACATCATATTGATAAGCTCATATCATTCTCTATAGGGGATATTATTTTAGCTGGTGATTTTAATTGTATACTACATGAAAGTGATACTACCACTATAAGGAAAAGAAGAATTACATCTAATGCAAAACATTTAAATGATTTTTCTAATTCTTATCATTTGAATGATATTAATAATCAGATAGATTCAAAATCATTACCATACACCTTTTTTTCTAACAGATACAAAACTTATTCAAAAATAGATAGGGTCTTTATTTCTAACCAGATGGTAACAGATTTAATTAATTCCAAAATCATTTCATGTCCTATATCTGATCATAACTCAATTGTTTTTGAATTCATGATAAAAAATACTCATAATGTTCAGATCAAAAGGATACCATAATGTTCAGATCAAAAGGATACCAGCATACTTAACTCAGCTAAAAGACTATAAAGAATATATACTTTCAGAAGTACAACATTTTCTAGACATAAATAATACTACTGAAGTCTCCATTGTCTATGTTTGGGATGCCTTAAAATCATATCTATATGGACAAAGTATCAGATGGTATAATAATAAAAGGAAATCTTGGGATAAGGAATTGTTAGATATTCAAAGTAAATTAGACTCTTATAAACATAATAATAAAGAAAATATTATGGACAAGAAAGTTATTGAAGAAATAAACAAACTAAATGAGAAATACAAAGAAATTTTAACTCATAAAGTTAAAATAACTTTAGAGAAATACAAGTTTTGTCTTATTCAATAAGCCCCAAATACTTACATAGACTTAAAAATAAAACAAAAAGATTGAATAAACAAAACCATATCAAAGAAATCTTTTCTCTAAGGAAAAAGAAGAATGTTTCTAGTATACCAGAAATACTGGATGAATTTAGAAATCACTTTCACAAGATTAACCATAACAACATTAACATGGAACCTAAAGATAAAATAAAGGAGTTTATAACCACAAACATGAATAAAAAGCTTAATAAACAACAGATTAAACTATTGGACAAGAGTATTTCATATACAGAAGTTATTACACAAATAAATAAGCTTAAATCAAACAAAGCACCGGGTAATGATGGTATTATACCAGAGATATATAAAATCCTTTCTAAAACTACATATTCATTAATACATAAGGTTTTTATTTTGGCCCAAACTGAGTTAATAACCCCCCCATCTTGGCAATATACATTTAGTTCACCAATTTTAAAACCTAATAAAGATCCAACTAGATGTTCTTCATATCGACCCATCTCATTACTTAATGTTGATTATAAAATGTTTATGAGTATTTTTGCTGATAGATTGAAGACAATCATCCCGGCATTATAGATATAGATCAGACGGGCTTCATTGTAAATAGAAATACTTTTGATAATATAAGAAGAACTTTAACATTAATTGATTTTGCAAATAGGAAAAGAAAGATTTAACACTTATTAGTCTTGATATAGGTTCAGCATTTGATTCAGTAAGTTGGGACTATCTGTTTACCTTACTGAAATGCACAAACTTCTCTGATGCATTTGTAAATTTAATTGTGCATTTATACAAAGGAACGCTGGCTTATATTAAGGTAGGAACATATGTTTCACAAAAATACCCATTCTTAAAGGTACAAAGCAAGGATGTCCACTTTCTCCACTATTATTCACTTTAGTAATGGAGCCTTGGGCTAATTTGATTAGAAACAGTACTGACATAGAGGGTTTTGAAATAGACGAAAATACAACATCAAACATTCAACTTTTGCAGATGATGTTCTAATTACATCAGCAGGATCTAATTCTTCTATGCAGTCTTTATTTGATAAAATGATGAATTTTAAAAGTATTTCTGGTTTAATATTCAATGAAGAAAAAACTAAAATACTACCTATATATACACGAAAAAATATTCTCATTAGTGATTTTACTAAATATGTACCCAATTCAGGTCAGATAACTTATTTAGGTATAATACTATCTAAAGATATTAAATCTATTATATATAATAACTATAATACCTATTTTCTTAATATACATAATCTTTTTAATACCTGGAATAATATGTTTTTTACTATGGAGGAGAGACTTACAATTATTAAAATGATAATATTCCCCAAGATTTTATACTTAATACAATCAATAATACTTTCACCTACAAAAATAATTATCAAGAAACTGAATACACTAATGTTAAATTTCTTATGGGCACCTAATAGACCTAGGATTGCATTAAACAAACATACTAATAGCTGGTCTCAAGGGGGTATTTCTTTTCCAGACTTTAATTTATATATTATCTCTTCTATTATAAAAGTTATTACTTTATTAATAGATCAGTCATATATCGCAAAATGGAAAGATTATTGGGAGCTAATTAGTATGCACTTCATGAAAATCTCCTTAACACATAAAAATATGATTGTAAATAACTCCATGTTGTGGTTGCTAAAGGAATTTTGTACTTCACCTATTACACCTAAACATATGGTTTGTTACCCATTAAATATTATTATTAGTTATCGTAACTTTATATTCATGCACCCTAAGTATAGGGAATGGAATTTTATTGTATTCCCTATAATGTATACTCAGGGTATGCTTATGTCATCTACTTCTGAAGGAGCTCATTTAGCTATAGATAATGATCTAAAGTACTGGTATCAGCTGATATCTGATAATAAAGTTAAAAATCTAGATTTCTTAAAACAAGAATTTGATCTAAGAGAAACTTGCTGGTTAGAGGTTCAGATCTTTAGACAACATCTCATTGATAGAATAGATCTAATGTCTATAACAGTTAAATAATCTATTCCAAAACTGATTGATTACTTGATATTAAATTTACAGCATAAAGTTTCTGATAAAGGTAAACTTTCATATATACATAAAATTATCAGACAAGAAACATTTTACAGTGTAGATTCATACTGGAATTATTTCACCTCTATTAATGGGGACCCACCAACTCAACAAGATAAACAATATATATTGGAATCTGCTTATAGAACTACATCTTCTATTGTCTGGAGACTTTATACATGGAAATTTTTACATAGATCTTTTATACACCTTTGATGATGAATAAAATAAATAATAAAGATAATCTATGTAAGAGATGTAATGTAGAAATTAATGCTGACTGGGCTCATATGTTTTATGACTGTATGAAGTTGAAAGAATACTGGAAGTCAATTAATGAATTTTTGCAGGCTCTTTTTACAGATAATTTCATTATTTCTAAGTCTCTTATATTATTCAACACACCTGTACCTCAATGTGTTAAAAAGATTAAGCTTCCCTTGTTATGGTCTATCCTAGCAGTGGCCAGGAAGATAATAACTAGAAATTGGATTTCAGATACACCTCCTTCGTTCAATGAATTTAAAAATGTTATGAATATAATGTGCCATATGGAAATAAGCACAATTAGAATGAGAACAACTAGAAAAACATCATATTATATTGTATGGGATAATTTACAAAATTTGTTAAAAAAATTCTAATTTCAATAGCACGGTATTTTAGTTTAATTAATTGATCTGATTGTAGTGGATGTCTTTGTAAATACTTTAGTTGTTTTGTTGAATATTATAATAATAACTATTTTTAATTACTTGTATAAAATTGTTATGATATTTCTCTTATATGTTAAAACAATAAACCTGTTTTGAAAAAAAAAAAGAATTTTGGAGAGTGTTATTTGAACATATACTGAAATGAATATCTGATTACTGTACTATCCTTTGTGATTATTTTGGGCAATGTATAAGTGTATATAGTTGCATATATAGCTTGTTCATGTATGTTGTCTGATATTATTTACTGTTAATGTTGGAATAGAAAAATAAAGAGAATTAAAAAAAAAAGATTAATAACGTATATATTTGAAGTATTAAAAAAGATGAAAATTATTTTTGTCTAGCTCTCAACGAACCTAACTGGCCCCAGTACCTATCTTTATAGCAACTTGATAGCTACACAAAATCTTGTATAAACTAGATAACTGTCCATCCCTAAAAAACATCATAAAACTCAATTGTCTTAAAAGACAACTAAGATCAAAAGACAAAATCTCTGCTTGCCATAACAAAATCTTATATTTCTGCAAGAGACTCCCTATACCTATACAAAGTTCAGAACTGTAGTACTCAATATATAAGAGTTTGTAGGTTGTCTATATCCTTATTTATTGATTCCTTAGTGATCCTCTCCATAGTGTTACAGATGAGGCTGGTTAATCTTATGGGCTTATATTTGCTCAGGTCTAGTAACACACTACCCTTGTAAAAGGGGGTGACTGCTTCTTTCCTTCATTCTTCTGGCATGAAATCTGTTTGGAGGCTGATATTGAATAGCCTGTGTAGGTGGTCTGACAAGTCCAGTGTCAGGGTGACCAGTAGGCAGCCGGCTATGTTCTCTAACCCCACAGAAGTATTCTTCATGACCTTGGATAGGACCTTGGGAGATCTGAGGTTGAGGTTTAGACAGGGGAGGGTATGCAGTCTGGGAATATAAGAGGGGAGAGGATCAGTGAAGTTTAAGCTAAATTTGTCTTCTACTACATTGGTTATAACCCCTGGGTCCAAGTATGTGATATAATTTACTATTAGCTCTGTGCAGTGCTGTGCAATGCTTCTGCAGTTAAAAAAAGGTTTTGGGGTTATTCTTCACCTTCATGGCTATTTTACCTTATATCTATATTTGGTTGACTTGATCAGGATCTGGTATTCTCTGCTAAGTTTAGCAAGAATATATATTTTTTATTTTGACAGATACATTTATTTTTACATGCAGTGTATTTTTTTATTTTAGAGGTTGTTCATATTTGGGTTCCATCACAGGGGCTGCATTTATTTTGGAGGGAGACAGATGTGTCAATGCAGCTATTTAATTGTGCATAAAACTTAGATGCAAGGGATTCCACATAATTAGTGGGGTCATAAAAGTTGTAAGGGGATTTTCAATTTAGATAGGTTTCACTTAGTTTTTGTAATTAGAATAATTTATGAATACTGGGGTACTGGAAGATGATTCTGGCTTCAGTTTTATGGCATAGATGGCTGAGTTGTGGTCCAATGTGTCAAGGGAGGAAGTGACAATTGGTGGGGAGCAAAGTTCCCATATTGGTAAAGATGAAGTCCTGTATTTTCTCTCTCTTTGTTGGTGTGTAGACTAACTGGTCCAGATAGCTTGCATTGATGAGGTCCAGAATAGTGATAGTTTCAGTTTATATACTATATTTGGACAGGCCAAGTATTTTATGCATTCATTTCACATTCTGTCAGTTTTTAACACCATTACTTTTCTGGGAAACATGAGTTTATTAAACCTCAGTTTTACCACATGATAAACAGGAGGTGGTTTTGTCTTGTTGTGAGACATGCAATTATTACATAACTTCATGGATGCTTGTGACCTTTTTGATTCTTATTACGCTATATATCCATCAAACAAGGATTTCACTTTTTTTCATCATAACATAGATCGTGCTGAAGGATAGATTTTTTTTTTAATTCCCTTTGAAAATTTTGTAAAACTCATAACCAAGATCTTGACTTCTAATTCATCTTGAAATAACGTTCTTACTGACAACCATGTCATCTCCGAGCTGGAGATTGAAAACATAGCTACTTAAAGAAAGGACTGAAGAATAAGGTATATCATTAACACAGTTTCAATTTTTAGAACATCAAGATAATAAAATTTAATTTGATATTAGATGGGCTGCATGTACATCTACAGTAAGAGGTGTTTTAAAACAATCTACCTGAAAAAAATGAAAGGAGGAGTCTTGAAAATTACACTTCTTGTCTCAACATCGAGCTTCAATCCTTCTTTGATTTAGATAAACTAAACAACCTCATAGCATGAACATAGGTTAGTTCCAGGTCTCAAAACATTCTCTTTGTGCATATAAAACAAGTACTGGATATGCTTAGTCATTAGCCCTCCTTTCAAAACTTCTGGCTATTCAAGTTCATTGGTTCATAGGTAGGTACTAGGCTATTGGCCCTAGGGCCTATACAAGCCCAGCCAAAAAGGTACCCTGGCTTTTGCCACCCAAGAAAATTATTTTCCTGTTCCACTGTCAAGCAAGTTAAACTAATTCATGGTGTAAATACAATATCATAGGTTACAAATGATGGTAACTTATGTATACAATCGCAAGATACCATATCAGTCTTTCATAATAATTATTAAGGAATCTATGCCTCTAAGAACTCACATATCAATGAAGATTAAACTTCTAAATGGTTTTAGCATGAGTAGGTAGTCTGAGCACTTCAATAATGAACTGTACACAGGTGTATCTTTTTAAAGAAGTCAAGATATAGTCTCAGGTCTTAATATGGGCAAAAGCTCCAGGACTGGGTGGCTTCTGTACTTTATTTTATAAGCTATTTAAATATCCATTAGTTTTAGTTACTTAAATGATATAATTATATAAAACAAATGATATTAATGATAACTATTTAAATTAATAAAAAGTAACTTGTATGCTCACACCCTAATCTTTCACCACTGTTGTTAAAAAAAATTACTATCTCATTTTGCTAATAAATATAAATATTAAAATATACTCTGCTAGCTTAATTAAACTATTCTCATTATTATTATTAAGTAATTCATACTGAAGTTCCAGTGTGGTTTCATGAAACCAAGGTAGATCCAGGACAATAACATAATGCTGGAGCTGATTTGATTCCATAATACAAACAATTTAGTTTTTGCTTTTCACAAGTAAAACCTTTGTTCGAGTACATGTTACTTTTATCCTAGAGTACTGAAAAAAAGTACCTTCCTGGACATTATTCAAGTTACAAAAATTCTACACTATACTGTCTTACTATAAATGCTAGGATATCATACCTATTAAGATTTGTACTGGTATTTTGCCACCTTAGTGTTCTAGTTTATCATTAGAACCATTCTTTTCAAAAAATTGTTCTGTATCCTAAGCTAATAAGAATAACATTTTGCAATGCATATTTTAATAGCACTTTTTCACAGATGGCATTCTTTTATATGTTCAAATTCCAAAAAATGCTATTCTTCATTTGCTAAAGAATGAAAATAGTTGTAGAAGAGCATCTAATTATAAAAAAACCTTGATGTGTAACCACAAATTTTCTCTCGTTTGACTGGTACGGTAAGGCATGAATGGTCATAAGACTCAGTAGCCTTAGAATATCTATGAATTTATGAATGAATCTATGACAAATCAATTTTGCTTCCTATTGAGGACATCACGAATGCACCTCCTTCACCAACTAGTATATATCATTAACATTTCACTCAGTAAGCTTAAATAACTAGCGGTCAAACATAAATTTGATATTCTCACTTTTATTCATATGAGACTAAATTTAACATTAGCCAGTATTAAAGCTGACCTAGAAAAATGGAATAATCTCAAATTTAGTCTGCCTGCTAGACCATCTTTTGCCAAAAGGAACAGGTTTCTTAAGACCTTTTACTTCTACAACTAGGTATTGTGCATCCCATTTGATCTCAAAATTTATCAGAAAAAACAACAATCCTCAGAAGTTTGATTGACCTATCAAATTGAATCACAAAATCACTTAATTTGCTAGTTTTCTACAAACTTTGAGAGCAGTTAGATTATTATAAAGCAACTCTAGATATTTCAATGCAAAATTCAGTAATACCCCACTTTGGATCATGATGCTTAGGTTTTATATAGCATGGATATTTAAACTAAATTTAGTCCTTTCATTTATAACACTTTATGTATTTTCAAAAAACTCCCCTCATGTATCCATGTATTCTTAGTTTTACACACACTCATTGATAATGCTGATATCTTAGTAATCATTGTGCTTTTAAGACTATTCAACTTCCATATGTTGAAAGATCTTTGCTTGCACCATATTATATAAAACAATACATTAATGTCAAATGCTGAAACAGTGTGCCACTGGTGCCTAAAAATGCCAGCCCTAAATTAAATGATAAGGATAGCTGTTACCTAAACTCTCTCTGATTTTCAGGTATGGTAACAATGAAATTAAATTTCATGCATTATGGTTGCGTTATCCAAAAAAAGAAACATTTACTTTAATTTCTTTTCAACTCGTTTTGATGGAAAATAGAAATGATCAACACTAGGTTATAGCAATCAAGCTTTGTGAAAGCAATGAGGTTGTACACTTTTACCTATGATCCTATGACATTATGCCTCAAATAAATTCAAATATGATAAATAAAGCAAAATGCATCGTAAAAGAAATAGGAAAAAAAACAAACAAAACAAACAAGCAAACAAACAAATAAAAAAAGCTGAGGATCCAAGATGTCTGATTGTTCATATGGCTTGTAGTAGGTGTAGCTGTAAGTATTTGGGGATGAACTGCCCAGCTTTTAATAAATGCTGCAGATTCCTTCCTAAAAAGACATTTTGCGAAATTGTATTTTGCAGAAAGAAGTGTGTTCAAATTCTGAAACAAAATAGTAAAATTAACTATTTGTGGGTGTTAAGAGAGTGAAAAATTGTTATTGTTTTGTTCTATCTGTGGATGCCATTTGAAAAGACAGTTAAAGGAATGCAGTTATGACTGCTGCAAAGACATACTGAGCCAAAATGTTGAATTTAAATTGATATAGGTGCAGAGTATAATAACTTGTCATAAAATGTTAAGTGAATTTGCCCAGTGAGTGGGCACGCTCAGGGTATGTGTAATTCAGAGGCACACAACTGAGGAGCAGTATAGTCTGATGCACTATATGCTAATGGCCGTATAATGGCAAGGTAATGAGGAATGAGGAATATTATTAAAAGAAGCATCCTAGTATATGCAAATGAGGCAAATCAAGGTGGCATAGTCATTCAGCAATGTATAAACAGAGTACTTCAGAGTGCTTCAGATATATGCATGCCACAGAATTGTCTGCCACTGATTCATGTAGTTCATGTTGAGGGAATTTTGTAAAATATCACTTATTTCAGTTCAGCTGTGATATAACCCCTTAAAACTTTTGTTACAAATGTAGATGTGACATACTAACAAAGCAAGTATTAAGGCACAACAGTTAGGTATGTGAAGGTGTAGAAGTTGGACTTATCTACTCAGAGATTAAGCAGATTTAACTCAATATTTTCTTGAGCTCAGTGAAGATACTGCTGCTTTTTGTCTTAATCCTTAGTGAATGCTTTTTCTCTGTCTTAATCTGGTGTCTAGGGATGATGAGTAGGCAAACGAGGGCTCAACACACATAAGCCTCTAAATTGCTCAGTTTTCATATCATGGAAACTGGCTAAACTTTGCACTGACTTACCTGAACTTCATCTACATACCTGATTACCTGTGAGCAGGAGTTCACATACATGATTTCTTTCATGGCTCTTGGGGGATATCTGTAATTCCAGTCAACATATGCTGAGAATGATGTTACTGTAATACATAGATCACTGCCACTATAGTCCAAAAAGCAGGGGTGACATATTTCACACCTCAAACTGCTATGTTCAGCCATTACCATACACTATTTATTTTGGACTTTTGTGCATGACCATGGGCATATGCAAAAATGGGCATAACCACCAATTTTCATCCACTTTTTCTGCAAAAATTTATGGCTTTTAAAGAAGAGTTCAGAGCTCAGATGTGATGTATTGAGGAGACAAAGATCTTTCTTTACTTCATACGCCAACAATACAGGCCAAGACACCTTGAGGAACACTACCAAAGGCCTCAATATAAGACAGAAGCCTAGAGCAGCCTGGAACAAGTGGTCACACATGCCACTGGCACTGCAACTACATTGTTACAGTAGATTGCGTGAATCATGAGCAATGACACCACCATTATAATGATCTGAAAAGGAGAAGTCCTGACTTCCTGGGCCAATGGGAGGGCACAATGTATATACTGTAAGCAATTTATGGCTTATCTTCACGTGAGAACTGTCACTATTTGCCATGCAAATGCCTAAATGACTCCCTTTCCCTTTATGAACACATTACAGAGAATGTGCAGCTGCAGATGAGGAGACATGAGTGCCTAGCGGTTAGCAACCTTGTCAGTTGTCACAGGGTACGTACGGATTTTCACCTTGTTTGACACATTATCAAATGTCTAAAGTAGTACTTTATTAGTGTATGTGTTCTTTTTGCTCCCTCCTCCAGTCATCATTTTCCCAACCTGGAACCCCAGGATCTGTCTGCGCCAGGTTTACCAGCTATTGACCTCCTGGACTTAATCTGGTGTAATGCTGGGGCTGGTCACGGAACAAGGTTTTTGGGGGCTTGGCACATCTGTGTATTCATCTGGGAGGTTACTTTTTATAGCCTTCCCATTCCAATCCCCCATCACCATTGCAGATTCATGGTTTAGCCTGGGGGATGGCTGTACAGCGAAGATCTGCACAGTTTCATCCTGCCTTGGCAAGAGCTCAGCCATTTCTCCACCCTTAAATCCCTCTTGCAGGCACACCAACCTTGTGATGTCCCAGGCCTCCATCAGATATCATCACCACAGGCATCCATGGACACACTGACCTACCCCTGGGATGGTTGCACCCATCCCTCCCTGTCTCTCTGTCATTGTGTCAAGCTGCTAATCGAACCTGGGTCAGCTGGGTCATAGTCAGGGCTTTATTCCTCTGTGCCACTGGAGTGGCACTGTTAGTGTATATGTTTGATTTGCCCCAGCACCATGGACTGTAGATAAATTGTTACCGTACACGTAAGTTCTGTGTTGTATAGTGTCAATTGATAGGACCTATCCTATAATGTTAACTTATTTAAGATGAGAAGTTAATATTTGATTCAACCTAAAACTATTTTACTAGTTATTTGGAAAACCACAAATGCCTATATGAGGAGCATTCTGCATTAAGGGAGATAGATGTTACAGCTTGATGTATTTATTGTTGCGCTGGGGTACTATATGGTTGATTGTATATATGTCAGTGGTTGTACTGTTCCATGGACTTATACATGTAGCTCAACATGCTAAGGTGCTGCTGTCCTATTATTATGCAGCAAGTGAGTACAGTTGTCTCCAGAGTACACAACTTTGATAACCATTGTGTTTGGATTTTGTATCTTTGATGTTAACAGTACTACGGGTACTACAGTTAATCGAGCAATTATATCAGACTTGCAGGCTACATGGCGTTGGTACTCTTTTTACTCATGCACTCCATTAAACTGCTCGGAATGATGACGTTAATGTACATTTCACAGCAACCTTCAGAAAGATTGTGCAGGCTGCTTGCTGATTGAATGTTGGAATTATGCATTAGGCATGCTGTTGAATTTCTGCTGTAATCCAAACACTTGCTTATTTATTCTACTATTGCACACAAATTTCACTGGTTGTTTCATTCGTCCTTCTGAGTATACTACCCACAACAAAATGATGTAAACAATGGAGTGAGATGAATATTGTCTCTTTTGTTCTGGAAGTGTGTGTGTGTGTGTGTGTGTGTGTGTGTGTGTGTGTGTGTGTGTGTGTGTGTGTGTGTGTGTTTGCGTGTTTGCGTGTTTCAGTTCAAGTTTTTCTTAGACTGCTGATGCAGCTGAGCATGTAAAATACATTACCTTTTAGTTTGCATGAGCTGCAAAGTGTGGGGTCCTCTATGGGTTGTATTTTGGCACTTCATTGTTACAGTAGAGTGCATGAATCATGCCCATTGCATTATAATAGATGTAAAATAGACTCAGATAATGGTTTATTTGATATTTTTCTATATTTGTACTTTTATCTCCTTCGCCTTCTTTTTTGCTATCCTTTCCATTATATACATTTTTTAATTTTGTTTCTCTCCATTTGTTTTACATTTTTATGTAGCAGGATCCAAACTAGTAGGCCTATTACCCCAAACACCACAGTCACTGGTGTCCCCAGCTGCTGCTTTCATCTCCACAGCCATTGCAACACCTGCAGTGGCCACTGCCATTGGCCCTTCTGAGCAAAGGGCTGTTATAACACCTGCCAGAAGCTGTGAGAGTGGATGTGACACATATCACCTGGCAGCAGCTGGAAGGAATAGTGGGAGGCGTTATTGATAGGTGTCTGGATGCTCAAACTAGTTGCTTAGTGACCCTTCTCTGGTAAGTTATTAAGCTATGTCCGTGCACCACAGTGGGTATGCCATCAGAGTCAAGTCCCAGTGGTGAGGCAGCCCAGGGTAGAGAATAAGCTCACAGTGGGTCACAGCTGGGAAGGAATGCAGCTGTATGCCACATCTTATCTCCCATCTGAGTGTTCCCCTATGTTTTGTGTCTGTGCCCACCAATGCTTGTTGTCCACTCCTCTCTCATCGCCATTTTCTTTCTTCTCTGTGTCTGATGCCTCCCTCTCCATTGACTTTCTCATCCCTAATTATGTCAGTACCTCCCCTGCCTGTCTTGTCTGCCTTCTATGTTTCTTTTTGTGCCCCTCTTAGTTACTCTAATCCTCTTGCCTTTTCCTCTGACTTCCATTACTACTTTCCACAACTTACTTTATCCTTACATATTTATATATTTATTTATTTTTATTTTTGCATTTGTTTCCCGGGGAAGTCCAACTAGGTAGGCTTGCCCGTTTTCAGTGGAGGCTCGGGGAGAAAAGCTCCATACAGTATGACAATCATGAAATATATAATATAATAATGATAATAATACAAAAAGGCAGTGAAAAGAGAAACCTTACAATAATTTAGAAAAGAAGCTAACAATTTTGTTGAAGATTCTCATAGGAGTATTAGTAGTATAATATATAAATGAGATTACTTACACATTGTTAAACATAAGAGCAGTGTTTAGCTGAAAGACTTAATACATAATAAATATTGTTTTATTTTGTATTGCAAGAAATTATATGGGTAAGGAAGATACAGGAAGATCTTTTAACAGATATATAGAGGAGACGTGGGATTAGAGTGGTCTTAAGGGAGTTAGCCTGGGTCTGAGCATGTGCATATCCAAGATTTGGTTATGTAGGAGTTTAATTGGTATTTGAAACTGTCTTTGTTTGTTTGTATCCTACCTTCAAGTGGGATGGAGTTCCACATTTTTTCAACAGCACAGGAGTAAAGGGAATCACCTGAGGTATATCTACTTTTGGATACTTCTACCAGACCCTTATTGGTAGACCTTAGCAGACAGTTGTTGGAGTTATGGTTGATTAGGCCATATATGACTGGGATTTTGTTAGGGTAATAGAGAATTTGGTGAGCTAGGGTGAGCTGATTTAGGGTACATAAGTTAGGTAGTTCCATCTAGGACAGTTTTTGAAAGGCTAGACAATGGTGAGATCTATAGAAGGAGTTGGTAGCAAATTTAGCTATCTTGTTATAACAAGTGGATAGCTTGTTTAGATCACATTTATTTAGGTTAACAAGGATGGGAGAAGCATAGAGTAATACGGAGAGTAAGTAGTTTCTTACTATGGTAGTTTTACTGTTGGAGGTCAGGTATTTTTTTACATCTGTAGAGTGTGCCTAGTTTTTTGTGCACCTTCGTTATGGTTTGAGCTATATGTTTGTCAAATTTCATGTTTTGGTCAATGATAACACCTAGTAGCTTGGTATATGCAACTGGTATGATACGTGTGTTGTCAGAGGTGATAATTCTGAAGGGGTATGGGGTCTATAGCTCTGGAGGGATGAATGAGCATAAGTTGGGTTTTTTGGGGGGTTGAGTATTAGTTGTGAGTCTGCTAATCAGGTTTCAACTGTGGTAAATGATTCTTTGGTAATTTTCTGTAGAAGTTGGAGAGGGGGGCAGAGCAGATTAGGGTAGAGTCATCAGCGTATTGTACTAAGCATGTATGAAGGGTGGGTTTATGGAGGTTATTTGTGAATATTGTGAAGAGCAGGGGACCGAGTATAGACCCTTGAGGCACACCTAGGGTGATGGGGAGAAGAGAGGATAGATTGTTCTGCCATTTAACGTCCTGTTGTCAGTTATAAAGATAGTCTTTAAACCATGGGAGGGCAGAGTTATTTAGTTTTAGTTCTGAGAGTGTAGCCAACAGTTTGCTATAGGAGACTGTATCAAATGTTTCTGAGAGGCCTAAAAAGACAGTTGACACCATATTGCCTGCATTTCACTGTTGATTGACGAGATTAGTGAAGCTGATAAGGGCAGTGGTGGTGCTGTGGCCAGATTGGAAACCATGTTGAGTTTTGGCTAGGAGGTTATTAGACAGAAGGTATTTTAGTATTTGGAAATGTATGCATTTCTTAAGATTTTTGAGAGTGGGGATAGGATGGCTATTGGGTGGTAGTTGGATAACTCAGTTGAGTTTCCATTTTTGGGTAGAGGTATTATATCTGCGACTTTCCAGAGGATTGGAATGTTTTGCTCAGAGACTGACCTATTTATGATTATGGAGACAGGGTATGAGATATCTTTGGCTGCGATTCGTAGGTATTCTGGTAGTTGATCAGCAGTCAGGGTAGTGGGTTTTAATTTGGACAGGTATCTGAAAATTGTACTGGTCTGGACTGGTTGGAAGGAGAAATAGTTTTGATCAGATGGGGAGCTTGGTAAGTTTGGGAGGGTTGAGGGAGGGGTATTTGTCAATAGTTTTAAAATGGAGTTCATTGAATTGTGTTGCTATATTATTTGTAGGTGTGTCAATGTTTGAGGTTGGGGTAGTAATTTTCCCTGGTTGGAGAATTTTATTTATAGCTGCCCAGATATTTTGAGGGTTAGCTTTGTGTTAGCTTTGTATATTGGAGTAATGAGTTTTTTTATCTGTTCTTATTTGTTTTTTAGCTTTATTTCTAAATTCAAGAAATTGTTGCCTGTTAGTATTAGTTCTGTTGTCACGCCAAGTTTCTCATGCTTTATCCATTTGTTTTAGTAGGAGTCAGGTACTTTTGGTGAGCCATGGTTAAGTATGTTAAAAAAACTGGTGTTAAAGTAGTCCACTGCATTGTCTAGAGGGAGGCTAAGTAGGGGGACCAGTTGCAGTGGTTTAGTGCTGTTATTAGGTCTTCTGCCCTAAAGTTTTTTTGTATTGTGTTAGTTTGAAGGGGCTATTTTTAGTGGGCTTGATTTTTTTATCTTAGCAGAAAAGTAGAGAGGTGGTCACTTAGGGTATCATGTTATGTGCCACAGTAATGTGTCATGACTAGGCGATTAGTGAGGATCCAGTCTAAGATGGATTCTTTTTTTGGTAACTTTGTCAATTCTAGTTGGGGTTTGGATGATCTGAGTGAATCCATGTAGGCTTATATGAGTAGTGGTGAATTTATTAAAGTTCAATTTATATTGAAGCCTCCTAATATGAGTGTTTCATGGGAAGGAATTCTGATGCCCAGTGGGTTATGGATTCTAGTGTATTTATATTGTCTGCAGGAGGGATGTAGCAGCCTAGTTTGTTCAGCTGTTTTTGTGAGTTAATTTGTACCTTTGTGAATAGGGTTCTGACATTGTCAAAGGTGGGGATATTTATGTTAATATGGTCAACTATAAGGCTGTTCTTGAAAAGGAGGGTGACACCTCCTCCTCTTTTTGATGTGCTGTCTTTTCTAAGTAGGTTGTATCCTGGTAGGAATAATTCATTGTCTTTATTGTGTGGTTTAAGCTGTGTTTCAGTAAGGAGCACAATGTCTGGGGAATAAAAGGTTAGGGCCATATACCCTTCATCAATTTTAAGGATGCTTCTAATGTTGATGTTGAAAATTAGGAGGACTGCAGGTTGTCTAAGGGCAGTTAGGTTAAGTCTGGGCTGAATTATGTTACTTATGGGGTTAGTTGAGGGACCAGGATTTGGATGTATGTCTCCACTGAGTATCATTTGAATAGGAATGTTAACAACAATTCGGAGGTATTTGGCGATGGATAGGTTATACTGTATGGAGATGTGTCCCTTTGTAGAGTAATGAGGAATCCTAAATGGGATTCGCTCTATGTTGAAGTGATTATAGATAGTGGAAGAGATATGGAAAGATATATGTGTGGGAATAGTGGAGTCGATCTGGGTAGGTGATTTACTATATAGTTTGAGGGTGTGGTTAGTTTGATATGAGGTGAGGTATGTTAGTAGTGAGAGAGTTATAATATGTATGGCATAAATGGAGTGCATATTGGACTTGTTGCTGTTTAGTTGAATGAGGTGGAGTAAGAAAAGGGGAAAGTAGATCAGGTTTGGTTGGAGTGAGGAGTTTAAGTTTGAGTTAGAGTTAGTATCTACAGAGGTTATTGTTGCTGTGAATCTGATCCTGCAGTCTATGTGGATTATAGGTTGTGTCAGTTGTGGGTGTGGTATATTTCTAGTGTGTAACGTAAAATATACTGTGAACTCTGCACAAAATCAACTAATAAATCCACAAAGTGCAGAAGGAGTAAATCTGGAGTTGATCAAAAAGCCGGTTTTATTAAATAAATGTCCAGAAGCACGCCAAAAACACACAATTAAATCATGTTCTTCTTTAATTACTACATTACTAAAATTATATATGGTGAAATTGTTAAAAGTATACTTATTTCCTTCCACTATTATATCTCAGTTGTCACCGGGGGGGTGGTCCGGGTGGTGATTCTTTAGAATCTCCCCCTTCCTCTCCCCATTCTCCCCCCGTTCCTCTGAAAATTTACTTTGTGTGCATTGTTTCTGTTCATCAATCTCTCTGATCTACGAAGGGGGGGGGTAGTCTCTATCATAGTTATATAATTCATCATGGGGTGAAATATCATTTTTCTCATTTTCAACCCTAGGTATTTCATCATTAAATCTATTAAAATTACTATATCGGGGTTTAGGGTAACTTGTTTTGTTTTTATAGTCCTTAATGTCCCTTTCTAATGTATTCATTTTCCTATTAATCAGGTCACTACATTTTTTATCAATTTCATCTCTTATCTTAAAATAATTGATTTTTTCTTCCTCAATGGTAAATAGCAAATCTTCCTTAATCTGCTGATCTAATTCATTAATTTCCTTATGAAGTGCTTCTTGACATCTAGTATTGTCCCTTATCATTAGTCTAAGCATATCAAGACCACATTTATTAAATAGTTCAATCGATTCATTATATAATTCAGAATCACAAGATACATTATTGGGAAATTTATACAACCGAAGCCCTTTCGGTACTATTTACCTTTGAATACATTCATATAAATAATCATTTTCAATAATATATGTTCTATATTTAACCATCATTTTATAAAGATTGTCCAATTTAGTCTTATAGGAATCCCCACCGGTGGTAGTTTTGCCTTGGTCAGTGTTTATTTTAAAAGAATATTTCACATTAAGCCAGTCTTTAATGTCCATAGTCCCCTTAGGGGGGAAATTGTTAACAGTACCTTTTGTTTTGGCTCTAACGTCACGTTTGTTTGCGCCCTTTTCAGGGTTCATGTCTCTGCAGTTATTAAATCCATTCGCACCGGCTTGAAATACTGTAGGGGTGTTAGCCGGGTTAAAAGTTGGGCTGCTCATCTCTCTGGGGTCGCCGACGTCCTCCGGAACGCCAATAAGCTCCCTCTGGTCCTCGTTTTGCAAAGGATTTCTTCCACTTCCTGGAAAATGACGATGAGCCAAATTTCCGTAAATCCCCATCAGTGATTGACTGAGGGGGGTTAGCAAATCTATCAGTTCGGTGAGTTGCCCAATAAGCTTGCGATTTTGGCCCGATTCGTCCTGCCCTCTAGTCTCGGCGGATATGATCGCATCCATCTCTCCCACAGCAAAAATTAAACTAAATAACGTAAAATATACTGTGAACTCTGCACAAAATCAACCAATAAATCCACAAAGTGCAGAAGGAGTAAATCCAGAGTTGATCAAAAAGCCGGTTTTATTAAATAAATGTCCAGAAGCACGCCAAAAACACACAATTAAATCATGTTCTTCTTTAATTACTACATTACTAAAATTATATATGGTGAAATTGTTAAAAGTATACTTATTTCCTTCCACTATTATATCTCGGTTGGCCCAATATTTCTAGTATGTTCAGATTGTTTGGTTTTGGGGGCAGGTTTTGTGTGGTTAGCTATAAGGTAAATGAAAGTGGGGTGGTTGGGAATGGGGGCATGGTAGGGGACCAGAGCAGGCTAGACTGAATGGTAGTGTAGGCAGTCAGAAAAAGTCAGTAAGCACTATGTTATTATAAATTATTAGAAAATATTGTTATTATAAATTGTTACTTAATTCAATGAAACAGTACCCTTAGTATGGGGACAGAAATATGAGTTTCTAATGGAGAATGTGAATGTAGATGTTTAACAATAGATCTAAGGGGAGGGGTAGATGCCATAACCAGGTAGAGTATGAAATGTGGGAAAAGGATACTATTAGGAGACAGAGCAGCTAAATTATCTTATAAAGCAAAATGAAAAAAATCTAAAAAATTTGTGTTAAAAAAGGACATAGAGCAGTAGGTAAAGAAAGGGGGGTGGTAGATTGGTAGAGTGGCCCTGGTGATGAGCTATGATGGACTGTGCACTTAACAGGTTATGAGAGAGTCTGTATTAGGTATTGCAATTATAAAACGTATAGTAATGGTTTTAGAAGCCTTGTGAAGAGTACACTGCTGAGAAAGGCTGGTGGTCCTTTGAAAGGTAGCCAGCTGCAACAAATGCAGAGCAGGAGCAGGCTTAGGACTTGAAAAAGAAAAAAGGAAGAATGCAACTTTGTAGGTATGGTGAGAATACGCTGTTGAGGTGCAAACAGCTTGATCTAAAGAATAAAAAGATTATTAGGTTAGTGTGAAGCTTTGGGCTGGAAAGGGATAGCACAATGATAAGAGAAGGCATAAATCAGGAGAGGGAAACTAAGGCACAGAAGACCAGATGTCCAATGGTGAGATAGATGATACTAAAGTTAAGGAATATGAAAGGAGATATTGCTGATAGCAGGGTAGGGTTGGTAGGTGTAGATAGCTGGAAAGTAGAAAAGCTGCAGTAGACGAGAGTAAGAGTAGATAAGAAAATAAAAGGGGAATACAGTTTACAATGAACTAGAGGGTCAGAATGGCAAATATCACCAATTCACAAGCTACAACAACATAGACACAATGCAATACAGGAATGGTCCTGAGAGTAATGAGTGATATTAGGTACACAGGTTGTATAAGGTAATTAAGATGACAAAAATAAGCAGCTTATGAATACACACATTGCAACCAAACCAAAATCATTGTTAAGAAAGAGGTTGACCATATTTATTGATGAATTACTTAGTGCAAATGGCGTAAGGTAAACATATTACTTGTATTAATATTTCATGGTCAAATACTGCAGTTTCTAGTTATAATTAAACAGAACATATGTTAAAACAATAACCATGGAACAACTCTATAATGGTACACCATAACACAAGCTTACGTTCCAGCAGTGGCGTACATAGAAGAACCTCAACAAGTATATGAAGAGAACGCTGGCTAAATGTAATGTGAGAGTGTCCTTCTACACACTAGTAGCATTTTGCAGTACACTGTGTTAATAGAAAACAGTTCTTACTTTCAACAAAGGTGCTGGTATATCGGGCACAGTCGCCATGCACACATCACCAGAGCTCCATGAGTTAGGGCTTGGACCAAAAGAAGGAATGGCGTGAAAGCTAACAGGATGTTTAAATTTAGTGCAAAGAATTCTGGGAGACAGGAGGGTGGATTAAAAAAAGATATGCTGTGAGTGAAAATTACAGGCTGGACCGAGTGATAGTGTAGGTAGCCAGAAACAACCAGTAAGCACTATGTTATTATAAATTGTTGTTAGAAAATATTGTTATTATAAATTGTTATATTCAATGAAGCAGTACCCTTAGTTTGTGGAGAGAAATGGGAGTTTGTAATGGAGAATGTGAATGGGGATGTTTAACAGTAGATCTAAGGGGAGGGGGTAGATGCCATAACCAGCTAGAGTATGAAATGTGGGGGAGAGGATACTATTAGGAAACAGAGCATCTAAATTATCTTATGAAGTAAAAGGAGAAATCTAAAAGATTTGTGTGACAAAAGAACACAGATAGAGCAGTAGGTAAAGAAAGGGGCATGGTAGATTGGTAGAGTGGCCCTGGTAATGAGCTATGATGGACTGTGCACTTAACAGGGTATGAGAGAGACTGTGTTAGGTATTGCAATTATAAAATGTACATTAATGGTTTTAGAAGCCTTGCAATGAGTACACTGCCAAGAAAAGTTGGTGGTCCTTTGAAAGGTGGCCAGCTGCAGCAAATGCAGAGCAAGAGCAGGCTTAGGACCTGAAAAAGAAAAAAGGAGGAGCACAACTGAGTAAGTCTGGTGAGAATACGCTGTTGAGGTGCAAACAGCTTGATCTAGAGATAAAAAGATTATTAGGTTAGTGTGAAGTTTTAGGGGGTGGAAAGGGATAGCACAATGATAAGGGAAGGTGTAAATCAGGACGGGGAACTGAAGCACAGAAAAGCAGATGTCTGATGGTGAGATAAATGATACTGAAGTTAAGGAATATGAGAGGAGATATTGCTCGTAGCAGGGTAGGGTTGGTAGGTGTAGGCAGTGGCGTACATAGAAGAACCTCAACAAGTATACGAAGAGAACGCTGGCTAAATGTAATGTGAGAGTGTCCTTCTACACACTAGTAGCATTTTGCAATACACTGTGATAATAGAAAGCATATATTTGCACATTTATATAACAATGAAATGCAAGGAAAGCAGTTCTTACTTTCAACAAAAGTGCTGGTATATCGGGCACAGTCGCCATGCACACATCACCAGAGCTCTGTGGGTTAGGGCTTGGACTGAAAGAAGGAATGCTGTGAAAGCTAACAGGATGTTTAAGTTTGGTGTAAAGGATTCTGGGTGACATGGGGTGGATTCAAAAATTATATGCTGCTAATGAAAATTACAGGCTAGACGGAGTGATAGCACAGGCAGCCAGAAACAATAAGTAAGCACTATGTTATTATAAATTGTTATTAGAAAATATTGTTATTATAAATTGTTACTATAAGTTCAGTAAAGCAGTACCCTTAGTTTGGGGAGAGAAATGGGAATTTGCAATGGAAAATATGAATGTGGATATTTAGCAATAGATCTAAGGGGAGGGGGTAGATGCCAGAACCAGGTAGAGAATGAAACGTGGGGGAGTGGATACTATTAGGAAACAGAGCAGCTAAATTATCTTATAAAGTAAAAGGAAAAATTTAAAAGATTTATGTGAAAAAAGGACATAGAACAGTAGGAAAAGAAAGGTGGGGGTGGTAGATTGGAAGATTGGCCCTGGTGATGAGCTGCAGTGGACTGTGCACTTAGGGTATGAGAGAGACTGCATTAGTTATTGCAATTCTGCAATGTACATTCATGGTTTTAGAAGCATTGTGATGCATACACTGCCAAAAAGGATTGGTGGTCTTTTGAAAGGTGGCAAGCTGCAGCAAATCCAGAGCATGAGTGGGCTTAGGACATTAATAGTTTTAGAAGCCTTATGATGAGTTCTGTGCCAAGAAAGGTTAATTTTTTGAAAGGTGACCAGCTGCAGCAAATGCAGAGGAGTAGCAGGCTTAGGACATTAATGGTTTTTGAAGCCTTAAGACAAGTACACTGTAAGAAGGGTTGGTGGTCTTTTGAAAGCTGACCAGCTGCAGCAAATACAGAGCAGGAGTGGGCTTATGACTTTCAACAAAGTTGCTGGTATACAGGGCGTGGTCACCCAACTCAAAAAACAAAAACAAATTCCTCTTCCCCTCCTCCATTCTGCTGATTTTATAATTGGTCACATTATGTTTAATCTGTGGTTTTCATTACTTTCCTATTTTCCCATTTCCAAAACAATATATCAGTGTACATGCTTCATGGCCCTTTAAAGTTGCCACATAACTTCTCCTTCTTGCTGCTAGTATGGTAGTGGGGTCATGCAGATAATCACTGAGGTGCAAGCATGTCTAATGACACTGTTGGAACTTGTATTTCCTTCTGACTGCACTGTAAGTAATACCACAGTCCCTGCTGCTGCTGCCACACGTGGGATATTTAATGAGCTGTTGTCCTTCCACTCTTTCTTCCATGTATTCATTCCTAATGAGTAATGGGGCTCAATGCACACACACACAGTAAACAAAGAAAGGATGGGCTGTGACTGCACAAACATCCTTTTTGAATACCAGCCTTTGTGGGCAATGTTAACCAGTCTTGTCACTGTATGGTGCTATTAGGTTAAAAGCTGTGGGTTTGTGAGCGCAGGTTTAAAAAGTTCTGTGTTTTTAATCAAATATTCCCACTTGGTGTAAATTCTGTGGATGAATCCTTGACTGAGGCTCAGATGTCTTAGGTATAAATATTGCCTTGAGTACTGGGGGAGTCAACTGTAGGGGAAAGGGGAATTATGAGGCAATCCCTGCTTGTTTCTTGCAGGGAAGGGTATAGGAGAGTGTGTGGGAATGTACCTAGGGCACAAGCACTGGTGCTAAAGCTAGGACTGTGATAACAAGTGGCTGGCAAATTTTAGTAAGGGTGAAAAACTGAGGGACATATAACCTTTTGGTGAAGGCAGCTCATCTATAGATCCATTTTGCACCCACCTTTTCAGAAATTGAACACTCCTGTGGATAAGTAGGACAGAATATAAAAACCCAGCTGCTCATAGTATGGTGGTCTCTGCATTTCTGTTTCACTTCCTGGTTGCTTCAGTATTCATAGCCCACTGGTTAAGAGGTTTTCTTATCTAGGCAAATAAGACCTACCTATATTCCCAATACTTGGATTATCCAATTTTATTACTTTTTAATTTATTTGAAAACAGGTATGAGAACTAATTTTCTTTGACCAATTTTAAAGATGACCTTTTGTGCTGTGGCTTTTGTTAAACTAGGAAAAGTAAAAAAAAAAATCATTCTGTGAAATCAAAGCCTGCATATGTAGAAAATCAGTCACACATCCACACGAATATCTCATATATTATGCAGAACCATTGCAGTAATATCCTGCTTGACTATATTGCTATTCTCTCAGGTTTAGGGAGCTTGCCAGGAGAATATCATATGCAAATAAAACCACTTTCAGTGCAATAATTAGCACTGGCTTGCACAGGTGTTCTCAACCAATTACACTGCATATAACATATATAAACTAATCCACCTGCATTTGTATTTAGTCCTCTTATATTGTAGTTTAATAATTGCTTGCATCTGTCTTTCTGGAACTTTCCAGTGTACCCATGTCCGCTCTGTTTCATTAATTATCCTACACAGACTACCTTTCCTCTCCCTTGTCCTGTCTCCTTATTGTATCGACTCATAACAGTGGTCATCTGGCCTGTACAATACCATTTTAATATAGTATAACTCACTGTACCTCATACATCGTACATCTAAATGTGTTGACTGTATTTAGTATTCATCCTTCAAAAGATGTGGCACATGATTATGTGCATAGGAATTACAGACTAATCATTCAAACCACTTATAAGCTATTCCCTTGGTTACCAATATGTTGCTGGCAATATTGTGAAGTAATTACTGGGATATGTATCTTAAGTACTGCACCATAAACTATAAAATGATGCCCTTAAAAAGAAGTTTGTGAGGGTATCTTAGATAATAAGCTACAACTAGTTATATTTGTCACCTGATTAATGAAAATAGACTTACTAGGCCTCCCGTAAACTCTGGATGTTAACATGGAATAAGTTGTTACTCTTTGTCATAGTGCTGAACATAAACAATGGATGTCATAGGTTCATTTTCTCATCCCACAGCCTACTGGCCTTCAGGACCCCATTTTTATATTTTGTACTTCATATGTGTCTATATATCTGTGTGTATCTCTCTCTCTCTCTGTATAGGTGGCTGAATTGTGTATTAATGAAGTAAATCAACATGATGGAGCGATTCAACAAGCTGTAGAGCAACCATATAGACACTGTGCTCTTGTTCCTCATGTATTCAAACGTTGTACGAATACAGCCACGGAAAGGAGTCTTCATGGAAATAAGAGCAAGTAAAAGTCCCTAGATCTGTACAGAACTGACCATGAACATGTAACCCCACACACATTATAACATTATTAGTCATGGTGGATGCTAGAAAATTAGATTAACAATAGCAACAATTCCTTTTTAAGTGCCATGACATAAATGCAGCTTTGCTCCCCCACTCCCAGTGAAGAATACACTAACTAATGCAGACAACTGAAAGTGTAAACCCCATAAAACAGACTACTCATACTGTCATGCAAGCATATGCAGAATGTATCTGATGGAATGCAGTCAGATGTTATCAAAACCTATATTCTCCTGTGCAGATATATAGTGAAATAATACCCTCCCTTGTGTGTACATCAATGGGATCCCCTTCATTTTCCATGCCTACACAGTTACCAACCATGTAGAATCAGGGCTGTCAGCATGTTGAATATGCAAATGAGGTCAAAACTCATGAGATTTGCTGAATCCAAAAAAGTGTAGCTGTGTAGGTATGTTCACTTCATGTAGGCTGTTCCACATTGTTCATATTCAATGGATGGCAGCAGTGAATGTGACATCGGGAGGCTTGTCAGGTTACACTTACAGAGGTGTACATGTAGGTCTGTGAAGAGTGAAAGTGCGTATAAGCAGTGCACAACACAAAAGTTCTGTGTCATCCTCTTTATTGTTTGCTAAAATGTGTCTCGGTCTAGTTTAAGTTAATTTTTTTTAAGTTTTGTCATTCTTTGTGTGATGCGGTGCTTAGCACAACTAGGGAAAATGGAGGAATGAATGACAGGTGTCACATAACTATTCCTGTGGCACCACGTTTATGTATTGGGCTAGAGTATAGATGATCCTGAGTTCTAGTACAGGGTCTGCAACCTTTCCTTCCACTTTTTGAGCTACATGTTTGCATAATATCACAGGGACAGAGAAAAATAATAACAAGATTACCTGTGTTTACCTTATTTCACTGCTGGTGCATGCAGCGGTGAGTAGGTGCGCACCACTCACTAATGAGCATCATCGGAGTTAATATATTCAGTAAAGCAGCAGATGTTTTCCATGGGTGCTAAATACAGCATAAACAGGTTATTTAAGCATTTGCACATGTATATATTATTATATTATGCCTAAGTGTTTTTATTTTTATTTTTATATTTATACATTTTTGTAAATTAGTTTCATTGCTTGATTAGTGTATTGATTGAAGTGAGCTAGTTATTGGCTGCTGCTTAATTCATGGTAGTTTAAATGGTGCTGTGTTAGTAGTTGCTTAATGGTCTGATGAAGCTGTATAGTGAAAGCGCTTACCTCTGGTCGACTACAATAAAAGGAGTTTTTATGGTTCTGCACCCTGCTGGCTTTTTGGCATTTATGAGCTGAATTGAGACTTGTTTTGGTCTTATTCCTATTTGGACTTTGTGATTTTTACTACTGCCTAGTTCCTTCCGTTGCTTGCTTTTATTTTTTAATATATTTATTCTTATTTTTGCAACGGAGGATGCACCATTTGGTTTCCACTATTTTGTGTTTATTTTTATTGCTATACTTATTTTACTTATATGTGTCCATTATTAATTTTTTTCCCTTATTCTTCTCAGTTTCAATTGCACTATTCATGTGATGTATAACATAAACAGTGGGAGTGGGGAATAAATAAATTTCAGGTTTGGCAGTATTTATCTGGTTTGCGGGAAGCAGGGCAGACCACCTAGGAAGCAGACAGCTCAAAATAGAAACCAGACACAGTCAGCCAGGTTAATCCTATGGCTAGGCTTGTAAATGCCCTAGGACCATCAGCCTAGTACACACCTATGAACCTATGAATGACCTTGACTATTGTGAAAACCTGGCCTGCAGTACAGATGGTACGGGTTCTAGTACAGAGTGTACAACCTTTATTTTAGTGCTGTGACATTGCAGTTTACAGCAATGAAGTGCAACACAGACAACTGTTTCCTCAACATTCTTGTGGCAACAGATGTAAGTGTAGGACTTCCATACACAGGGTCCTGGATTTGAATACAGTATATTCCATACAGTATTACTTTTACTGATGAAGTAATCTATGTATTATCATATTAATCATCAAATATATGACTGTGGGTATTCTGAGTACGATAGACATTTAAATGTATTTCTGCTATCTGGACTGGCATGGTTTTAACTTTTGTGAAAAACATACTCAACTGCCTATGCATGCAACTGCTTGCCACTGTTACTTTCTGTTTGTCAGACATTAGCAATGCAGCTCACATTTGTATACTGCTTACCTGCTCGCAAACAGGTGTAACTTGTACGCATGTACACTTTGTTAACCATCGCGCAAATCCACTCCTCACTATACTATGGAACTGTATATAGGATGCTGTCTTATTGGTGTTTATTATTTATTTCCTTTGTATGACATAAAACTACATGTGAAAACATTGCAAACTAAAGGCATGTTCTAACTGTATGTCATATATTTACAATGCATTCATGTGCTGCCCCCTCCCCCCTTATTACCAAGCAGTACAACCCTGGGTTCTCACTATTTGTTTCCACACATATATCAACCACACTACAAAATGTAATATATAATGTTGTGTGCTCCCTCATAGACATGCCCAGTTGCTGTTGCTCACAACCTTGCTTTGTTAACTCAAACATCCAATTATGCTTAATAAGGGTACTTGCGTTTTTACACAGCTAGGCTTGTATGCAACCTTGGGCTAGTGCTGTTAGGTTACTGGCATCCTATGAACCTATGAATCTATGTGCCTGTGCAGGCCTCCCAACCTGTTGTCCCCAACATGGTCTACTGATGTTATATACTACAAGTTCACTTGCAGTCTTGTATAAATCAGATGTGCTATGGCACTTGCATAAAGTACTGAGTTCTGTAGTATTTATACTTAGATAGGTAGTTTTTTTTCACACTGCTCTCAACTGTGTGTGTGTCTAGCCAGTAGAGCAAGTGTATGTCCTGTAGTTACTACCCCAATCTCATAAATTGACAGTATTTTGATAATTGCACAAGCCCACAAATCCATTCCAGGCAGGCCTTCCAACTTCTTCTCTCCCACATGGCTTGCTGATATCATCCACTATAAGTTGACCTGCAGCCATGTAAAAGTCAGATTGTGCTGTGGCACATGCATAACATACTGTGTTCTGTAGTCTGTGCACTTAGATAGGCAGGGGTTCTGTTCTCACTGCAGTCAACTTGGTGTATGTGTGTGTGTGTGAGTGTGTGTGTGTGTGTGTGTGTGTGTGTGTGTGTGTGTGTGTGTGTGTGTGTGTGTGTGTGTGTGTGTGTGTCTGTGTGTATGTCACTACTCAACAGAGTAGATGTGGTATCCTGCAATTACTTCTCCAATGGCATGGCTTTCCAGTATCTTGATACTTGCACCATCCTACAGATGCATTTCAGTCAGGCCTCCCAATTTCTTCTCTCAAACATGCACTGCTGATGTCATCCATTATAAGTTAAATTCTAGCGATGTAAAAGTCAGAATTGCTGTGGAGCTCGTGAAGAGTACTGTGTTCTGTAGTCTGTGCACTTAGATATGTAGGGGATCTGTTCTCACTGCAGTCAATGTGGTATGTGTGTGTATCTCTACTCAGCAGAGTAATTGTGCTATCCTACAGTTACTTCTCCACTGGCATGGCTTGTCAGCATTTTGATACTTGCACAAACCTACACATGTATTTCATGCAGCCCTCTCAATGTCTTGTCTCCCACATGGTCTGCTGATGTCATCCACTATAAGTTGACCTCCAGCCATGTAAAAGTCAGACTTTTGCTGTGGCATTTGCATAGAGTACTGTGTTCTGTAGCCTGTGTACTTAGTTAGGGGTTCTGTTCTCACTGCAGTCAACTGGGTGTGTATGGGTGGGAGCTGTTACTTGAGACTACAGAGAGCATTTTATACCAGCATGTGGGACACTGTTATTACCATAGGCTTAACAGACAATGCTGGTGTCATAGTCTATACCAGATTATTCCATATGCAGTCATCCCACCAGGGCATGATCAGACACTGACATGGAGGTCAGGCAGATGTCACCTCATTTGATTCCAGACAGATTACAATGACATTTCTTTTTATCTCCCCACATACATAATGGTATGGTTAGTAGGCCATGTGTTATATTGATGAGAAATCCCTCTGGTCTGTCCAGCTGCTGCATGTGTCTGGCGAGGTTCATGCAAAAGAGAGCATTATACTGTACTACTGTTCTGATAAGATTTCACTACAATGCTGTCAAACATTCATGAGATCTGAATGTGATGGCATAACTTATGATGTGCGCCTTACATATGTACTGGAAAATCCTAAAAGGGAAAAGTTAGAAAGTAATGAGACACATTGCAGTTCCAGACTTCACAACCCTTACAAGAAAATACACTAAAAAGTAGTCACATGGTGATGCTATCCACTGTATAACTTGGCAAGGCAGATATAAGTGACAGGTATAATTATCAGTGCAACAACAAAAATGCAGATAAGCACTAATGTAGCTATGCACCCTGTGCATCAGACACAAAGCTTTTGCATCCTTGAATCCAAAAGAGAGAAAACATGGATATGGCACCGTTATCATCACTTGCACAGGGTGTTGTGCGGGGAGGGCAGGAGGCCTAGGCTGACACAAAAGTTCAGTGAATGTGTGTTAGTAAGAAAGGGAAGCAGGCTGGCTGAACCGTGTAACTGTAATATGTGTGTCTATAGGAGTCTTCTGTGTGAAAGTGGTGTGTGAGAGTCTGCAAGAACACAGCCAAGCACAATGCTAGCTCTACATCTTGGTATGTTGGATAAGTGTAAGCTGTGCATAGGCTCCAGAACTGTAGAGTGAGGGGGGAGGGAGCACTCCTCCACTTTTACAGCTGTAAGACCTATAGGCAGACCTATGCGTGCATTGCATGCTAATGTAAATTCAGATACAAAAGTCCGCGGAAATACATCAAGCCTGCTGCTGCATTCAATCTCCATTTAGGTTTGCTGCTGCATTCAAGCTCCATTTATATTTTGTATGCATTCAAGCTCTGTTTTTGTTTTTCATGCACTGGAAGGAAGCTCTGTCATCATTTATGTAGCTAGAAGGAAGCTCCGTTTATGTGCAGGCTGGTAAGGAGAGGTTTTTATCTGTTTCCCCAAAGGCTATGCTCCATTTATGTTTACACACAGAGCTGGAAGGAAGCTCTGTTTATGTGCAGGCTGGTAAGGAGAGGTTTTTATCTGTTTCTGTAGCTGGAAGGAAGCTCCATTTATGTGCAGGCTGGTAAGGAGAGGTTTTTATCTGTTTCCCCAAAGGCTGTGCTCCATTTATGTTTACACACAGAGCTGGAAGGAAGCTCTGTTTATGTGCAGGCTGGTAAGGAGAGGTTTTTATCTGTTTCTGTAGCTGGAAGGAAGCTCCATTTATGTGCTGGCTGGTAAGGAGAGGTTTTTATCTATTTCACCCAAGGCTATGTTCCATTTATTTCACATGGTCAGAATCGCAGGTGTCATGTCCGAATCCAAACCAGTTACAAGTGGCATCCCACAGGGCTCAGTTCTGGGACCTCTCTTGTTTGGTATATACTTCTCTGAGGTTCAGGCTAACACAGGGGGATTATGGCTGACAAAGTTTGCAGATGACTGCAAACTGGGGGCCATAATCGAATCTCCAGCTGACACAAGCATCCTCCAAAAGGGTCTCACAGAGACGGATGCTTGGTGCCAGAGCCACGGCCTCAAGCTAAATGCTAAAAAGTGCATAGTCATCCCCTTTGGGAAAAACAAGGTGCCCACAAATTACCACATAGGTGGTAATCCATTAAGTACGGAAGACGTAATTAGAGATTTGGGGACCAACGTAGATAGTAATCTCTCCTTTGATAATCACATTGCCAAAGTGGTTAGAAAGACCTTCTATATAGCCCACCTTATCACGAAAGGGTTCGGATCTAGATCAAGAGAGGTCATTGTGCCCCTCTACTCGTCACTCATCAGACCCATAATTGAATACAATGCCCCTTTTGGGATGTACCTTACCTGACACCTGCAGCAACTGGAGAGACCCCAAAAGTACCTCACCAAGAGGATCATGGGCTACAAACAGATGTCTTATGCAGCTCGACTAAAGAAACTCCAGCTCTACTCAGTTGCTTACCGCCTATTCAGAGGCGATCTATACCTGACGTACAAAGCCATGTCAAACCCAGAATTAATGGACATGCTCCACCTCAAAAAATCCAAGTCCCTTAGAGTTACACGCTCCAGGGACTTAAACCTCAGCACAAAAATAAATAAGGCATGCTGGAGGGACAGATTCATTTCCCAGAGGCTCCCCTCACTCTGGAATAGAATCCCAATTCATGTTAGCCATAGCCCCTCGCTGACCCTGTTCAAGCGAAATCTGGACGCGTGGATTGGAAATCGCAAATTCACCCCTGGGATCTCTTCTGAGTCCCTGCTAGACAGAAGCACAGTAAACTAATCTTAAAGGGTACCTTCTATGACCTACTTTACAGAGGCACAGTAGGCTAATCTAATAGGGAGGCGGAAGCCAAATACACTCTGGCTAGGTTTATAAATGCCCAAGGGCAGGGAGCCTAGTATCTACCTATGAACCTATATGCATGCTGAGGTGCTTCATTTATGTTTATATGCAGGCTGAGGTAAGGAGAATTCACATTTGCAGCTGAGAGGTCTGCTTCTGTTGTCCTGCAGCTGAGACATCCTTTTCTGTTGTCATGCAGCTGAGGTGTGTGTGTGTGTGTGTGTGTGTGTGTGTGTGTGTGTGTGTGTGTGTGTGTGTGTGTGTGTGTGTGTGTGTGTGTGAAATGCCTCAGTTACTTATGACTGGTGGTTAGAATTACAAATTACTTGGGCTCAAACCCTGTACCTTAGGTACAGGAGCCTGCATTCTCTATGCATACCACCACTTGTGATCCAGGGAGTTTTGTCTGTTTCTCTTAAAAGTTGTGGTTTTCTGGCAAATCAGTGACAATGGAATTCATTAAATAATTATAGCCCTTTAAGTTTCAGTTTTCCTATCTTTTTTGGAAACACATGGTAACAGAAAACACCATTTTAGCAACATTCTAAAATTATACATGCAATATTTAAAATATGTCCCTGGTTTTGGGTCTTTGCTCCCCCCCGCCAAATAAATTTTGGCTTTTTCCAGATTTCTGCTGATGTGAAATTGAGAGATTTAGTTGTGTCAAGTGGATGGTGTAGTGGCAGTGTTGTCGCCTCACAGGAAGAAGTTTTTGGTTTGATTCTTGGCTGGGGTGCCTTCTGTGTGGAGACTGTATGTTCTTCGTGTGTTTGTGTGGGTTTCTTCTGGGTGCTCGGGTTGTTTCCTCCCATGTTACAAAGACGTGTCTAGAACATTTTTCCCTGGACCTCTGCTGAAAATTGGCTTTGTTCCAAGTTGGACTTTCCTGGTAAACAAATGTTAAATAATTAAAACATTTTGCTGAGAGCTTCAGGGAAAGAGAGGTTTAGTGCTGCTTATTCAGAGTCTGTTTGTATTTTTAGTAGCACAACAGGTAGTAGCCTTACTTTTGATGCAGAAGGCTGTGTGTTCTGCTACCACAGTATGCAGATGGATCGCTGATACTGTACTGTGTTGTACTTTAAAGGGAGGGGATGCTGCAGTCCTGTGAATGCCCTCCTTTGGAGGAATTACCTAGTAACTATGGACCTGTTATCAGTTTGCCATCCATTCCCTATTGCAATGTTACTAGTTTATCATTTTTTAATAGGCAATTTATTCTTCAAGGGCAACAGCCATTTGATTTGTAGATGAAACAATGAAATACAAAGTTGTTTCCTAGCAGCAACCTCTTCATTAGTTAGAGATCCCTTTATTGTGGAATTGTTTAGATGACTTCTGCAGAGATTTTGCATATTTACTGATATTGGTGGACTGTAATGATAGAAGTTTGAGTGGCCTTTTATGGTTGAAATTTTCTGAGATGGGAAGTTTTGTAATTGGTTCATACATTTTTTTTCATTGCTTGCTAGAAGACTGTTCAAAACTACAAATTTAAAACACAGTCTAACAACTGGTGCTGTATTATACAAGGAAAATAATTTAATACAATCAGGATGGTGAATCAAAAAATGCATACATGTATACATGACCCTAAAAATGTGTTTGAAAATGGCCCAAAGGAAAGTGTGAAAGGCTCAAAATCATAGTCAAATTTTAAGCTTTACTCTTGTTACCAAAGCAATGGAGGAAGGAAAAACAGTTCACACCACATTACCTTGACCTGGCCAAGCCTTTTGACACAATCCCCTACTCAGGTGTAGTTCAAAAGATAAATAATGTTGGAGGAGCAAAGACTTGCTTCACTAGCTGGATTGCCAACTTGCTCACAGGATGCAGGAGATCAAAATAGGGGAAGAGACCAGTCACCAATGGAGTCCCCCGGGGTTAGGTGCTGAGACTTTTTCTATTTGGCATATACATCTCAAAAGTAAAAGGAAATACCAAAGGGCTTTGGCCGGCTAAGCCTGAGATGAATGCAAGCTAGGAGCAGTTATTGAATCCCCAAATGACTTAACCATCATACAGGAAGGTTTGTCTCAAACAATAACAGGTGTAAAAATCATAATGCCCTCTGAGAATTGACCCAATTTTTTGGCATTTGGGAACTTGTGTGTACAGTGACCTAACTTTTGACCAACATGTGCCCAGAGTCATAAGAAAGCCTTTCTATATTGCACAGCTTATAAACAAATTGATTGTGACTAGATCTAGAGATGTTGTTCTCCCCCTTTACAAAGCTCTCATTAGGTCAATCATTTTGTATAATGCCCACTTTGGCATGTATCTGTCCAGCCCCATGCAACAAATGGAATACCTTCAGAGATACCTTACTTAAAAGGAAACAATTCCTAAACAATACATCTTGCATGGACCACCTCAAAGATTTATTACTATACTCAGTATCCTACAGAGTGCGTAGAGGTGACATGTCTGGCATACAAGACATCTTCCGACCTAATACAGACGGACCTACTGAACATCAACAAGTCAAATGGCATCAAAAATACTCAGTCCAGGTATCTAAACTGAATGTTGTGGAGAGATGGATATATACCACTGAGGCTACCACTGTTCCAGAACAGACTATCCATAAAAATAAAACAAAGTTTATCTGTCCATATTCAAATGCAACTTGGATCTAAGGATGGGTAATAGAAAATGTACTCCAGGGTTGCCCCTCGTGCCACTAATGGATAGAGGCAGTTCCTAAATGCTGCATCCGTTATATGGGTCCCCTCAAATTATCTATGGAATGATCACAGTTATTCTCACTAGGGATAATATACAATTATCAGCCATGGGATAGGTAAGATCAATCAGAAAATGTTAATTCAAGAATCAAGCACTAAAAGGGAATTGGATAAGCTTAAAAAGCCCTCCAAGTGAACCTATGTTGTGGTAGTAAATAGTTATAAAACATTGCCCTTTTTTAGATCACTAAGTGCCCCTCTCACCCCCCCCCCACAGTCTTCAACAGCTTCCAGCGCCTATGCATATCTGGACAGATAATACCTACCCATATTCCCAATACTTGGATTATCCAATTTTATTACTTTTTTAATTTATTTGTAAACATGCATGAGAACTAATTTTCTTTGACCAATTTTAAAGATGACCTTTTGGGCTGTGGCTTTTGTAAAACTAGGAAAAGTAAAAAAAAAAAATTGTGTAAAATCAAAGCCTGCATATGTAGAGAATCAGCCACACATCCATACAAACATCTCATATATTATGCAGAACCATTGCAGTAATATCCTGCTTGACTACATTGCTATACTCTTAGGTTTAGGGAGCTTGTCAGGAGAAAAAACACATTTCTGTGTTGGTGGGAAGCCTTCTAGCTTATCAGTGGGAGTGGTAAGCACTAGGTAACATATCTACCACAAGAGGAGTGGTTTCTGGCCCAGAAATTGTAGTTATTGGCCATTTGGGCAGTTTTTCCATCTTTTTCAACTTTCTGGTTTAAAAGCCAGCATTTGTGCTTCTTCCCCACCTTTCCTGTAACTAGTCTAGTCCAGTTACAGATTTGCTGTATCCAGGACTGTTTGTAAGCTTCTGAGCCCTCAAGCCAGTTTGGGTTTGTAAAAGGCAGATCATGTCTCCTAATCCTGATTGACTTCTTTGAAGCAGTCACCAAAGCCGTAGATGAGGGTAAGGTGGTTCACGCAGCCTATCTAGATCTTGCCAAGGCTTTTGACACCATCCCCCACTCTGGAATTATAGATAAACTCACTAATCTAGGTATAAATCTCTGTCACAAGATGAGTTGCCAATTGGCTCACTGACAGAACCCACACTGTGAAAGTAGCAGACTCCAAATCTGACTTCAGGCCAGTGACAAGTGGAGTACCACAGGGTTCAATCCTGGGTACTCTCCTGTTTGGTATCTACTTTTCTGAATTACAGGCTAACACAGAAGGTCTTTGGCTAATGAAGTTTGCAGATGACTGCACACTAGGAGCCATAATTGAAATTCCTAATGATGTGGACATCCTACAAAAGGGCCTCACTAAGACAGATGCCTGGTGTCAAAGCCATGGCCTCAAGCTCAATGCCAAAAAGTGCATTGTCATCCCCTTTGGTAAAAAATGGTACCCATGAGCTACCACATAGGTGGTAGTCTACTTAACACCAAAAGTGTGATAAGAGACCTTGGGACCCAGGTGGACAGTAGTCTCTCCTTTGATAATCCCATCGCCACAGTAGTCAGGAAATACTTCTACGTCGCACACCTTATCACAAAAGGTTTATCATCCCCTCTACTTGTCACAAATTAGACCCATTATAGAGTACAATGCCCCTTTTGGTATGTTCCTCATAAGACATCTACAACAACTGGAAAGGCTGCAGAAATACCTCACAAAGAGGATTACCAGCCTCAAACAGATGCCCTATGCAGATTGTCTCAAAAAACTCCAGCTTTACTCCGTTGCAAATCGCCTACTCAGAGGCGATCTCTGCCTAACCAGCAAAGCTATGTGAAACCCACAGCTGTTGGACATGCTCCACTTAAAGAAATCCTAATCCCCCCAAGCTACATGTTCTAGGGACATAATCATTGTCAACACAATCAACAGAACCTGCTGGAGGGATAGATTCTTGTCCCAAAGACTTCCCATACTCTGGAACAAACTACCTATCTATAAAAGCTCCTCATTAGCACTCTTCAAGAAAAATCTTGATGATTGGATGGGAAATAGGAAATTCACCCTGGTGATCACCTCTGTGGTTCTGCTGGACAGGCGCACAGGAAAATAATTTTCTTGGGTGGCAAAAGACAGAGTACCTTTTTGGCTAGGCTTGTATAGGCCATAGGGCCAATAGCCTAGTACCCTCCTATGAACCTATGAACCTAAAAGCATTTCCGTGTTGAAGGGAAGCCTTCTAGCTTATCAGTGTGAGTGGTAAGTACTATGAAGTCTATCTACCACAAGAGGAGTGGTTTTTGGCCCAGAAATTGTAGTTTATTGACCATATGGGCAGTTTTTCCATCTCTTTCTATTCTCTGGTTTAAAAGCCCATGTTGTGCTTCTTTCCCACCTTTCCTGTAACTAGTCTAGTCCAGGTACAGATTTGCTGTATCCAGGACTGTTTATAAGCTTCTGAGCCCCCCAAGCCTTTCTGTGTTGGAGTGAAGCCTTCTAGCTTATCAGTGGAAGTGGTAAGCACTAGGTGGCCTATCTACCACAGGAAGAGTGGTTTCTGGCTCAGAAATTGTAGCTTATTGGCTGTTTGGGCAGTTTTTTTTCCATCTCTTTTAACTTTCTGGTTTAAAAGTCCACATCTGCACTTGTTTGCCACTGTTCCTATAACTAATCTAGTCCAGATACAGATTTGCTGTATCCAGGACTGTTTGTAAGCTTCTGAGCAGTGCCAAAGTCTGCTCTTCAATTTTTCCCTTAGATCTACTAGTTCTCTCCTCTCCTGCACTTTTACTAGCTTATTAGTTTAGCACTTTACCAGACTTCTTGTAGCAATTATTGTAGCACACAAAAGTGCTACCAACACTAAATGTTCTACAAGGAAACCACTCCAGTATTTATTAATGCCCACCCCTCCAGGCATGTCTAAAGGTCAGTTCCCTGTGTTTTCTCCTATTTACCTGGTGAACTTGGGCATCCTGAGGCAATGTAGCAACTGCCTCATGTACACTGACAACCCTCTCCTCTTACCTCCCTACACTCAAACTTGTGAGAGATGCCCTTATATATCCAAATTGGAAGCCATGCATTCTGCAGCCAAGACTGGAATAGCTGGTCAAGAAAAGAAGGTCAACATTTGTACCACACCAAATGGAACACATAGCCCTCCAAAACACACACCAGCACTGCCTTCAAATAAAAACACAAACCACACACCCACCTTTGCAAAGGCTCTCAATAAAAATCTACCCAAACAGTAGAGACCTCCAAGGCAGAAACACACCCGACCACCACAACTGAATACTAATCACAAAACACATAACTCTCCTAAAGAGTGTACCACTCAACCAAAGCCCCTAAGGCAAAACAGCATGCCCAACACACTAGTCATAGGTAACTCGATAGTGAGGCACACTGGTGTCCCACTCACTAGGTTGAATAAGGAGAAAGTAACAGTCAGCTGCCTGCTAGGCACCAGGATCCACCACATAACACACCCACTCCGATCCCTCAACAACAGGTACAAATATGACTCTATCATTCTACATGTGGGTGTGAATGACCTGAGACGTACCTCCCTGGACTACATGAAAAGAAACATGGAGGAGCTCTTGGATTTTGTAGCCCAGGTGGTTATGACCCTAACACTGAGCAGCATCCTACCATCACCCAGAATGATACCAGAGTACAAGCAAAAAATTATTGATTTCAACAATTGGCTAAGTTTCTGGTGTCATTCTAAGGGGATCCAGTATATGTCTGCCTGCGATGACATGATTGACAGACCTCGATGCTTTGTCAAAGATGGCCTGCATCCGTCACCCCTGGACTTCTGGATACTGGTCAATGCTCTTGCCAACCCTATAATGCCTTTTTAGGCGGTGCTCTAAAGGCCAAATTACCACTGTTACAGCTACAAACAAATGCAATCTGACAGTTATGCTGCTCAATGCTAGAAGTCTAAATCTCAAAATGCACTCATTCAAAGCACTCCTTAAAATGGAGAACATCAACATTTATGATGTAACAGAGACCTGGCTCAAGGCAACAGAAAACACCCCTGTACTACCAGGGTATAACTCATTCCACACTGTTCAGCCCCAGAACTTGGACAGAAGCTCCAAAGGCAGTGGTGTTTCCAGATTCATAAAGGATGCACACACCTCCAGACTGGTAACCCAACATAATTAATCTGAGATACTTCAGGTGCAGCTAACGACAGTGATTCTGTCGTACCCTGCTATAGGTCCCCAAGCATGTACTAAGACTCACACTCCACATTCCTAAGCACCCTGGAGAATATTAGGGTCAAACCTAACATTCTCATACCAGGCGACTTCAACTACCCCTCCATTAACTGGGAAAACTGCTCATATACCAATAGACTTGCCCAATGCTTTCTGGAATTCATTAATTCCAATGCTCTGGACCAGCTTGTTCTTACCCCCACTAGAGGTAGCAACATCCTTGACCTGGTCATTACTAACATGGGTGACCGTTGCTCAACACCAATAGTCAAGTCCTCCCTGGTTAGATCCGACCACAAACTAATTACCTTGAAAATCCACCCCCCCCCTGACAAAGGTAACCACCATGAAAAAATTCTCCAAAGCTAACTTTGGGCTCCTAAAAACAGAGGTGGCTAACTTCACGACACCAATGCAAATGAAGAATAGTTGCATGACTGCCGAATCATACACCAATGCACTGTACGAACACATACACAAATGCATGGATCTTGCCATACCCAATAGAAACTGAAGATGCAAAAACCAAACGGCTGCAGGTACATTGAGGTGCCCAAAACACACAACAACAGCAAAAGTAAATTAAGGCACCAAAGTTACACACAGGGTCTGATGAAGCAACATTAAGTTGTGAAAGTGCTTACCATTTGTCTTCTGCAATAAAGTACAGTGACTGATTTCCAGTGTGTAACTTTGGTGCCTTGATTTACTTTTGCATACCCAATAGAACCAAAACGCTCTCCTCAAAAAAAGGAAGCCAATCTGGTGGCCCCCTGCCATAAACAAACTCTACAACAGAAGGAGAAAACTGATGCTGAATAACGCAATGTCCCAAGACTGGAAAAATTCCCTTATAAGCCTCAACAAATGGTTGAGATTCCTCATCAAATCCTCTAAAGCTAGCTATGAAAACAGAATTTCAGCAGATAGTAAAGACAACCACAAGGCCTTCTATAGTTATGTAATGAATCTCCACGGTAATACCCAGATTTGCACTGAGCTACTACACAATGGTACCTCCTATACTGAGCCAACAGATATTGCCAATATACTGGCCGACAGATTCAGTGCTAACTTTAACCCCCCCAAAGGACCACTCACAATACCAGTAGATTGCTAGGTACCCAGTATTATTGCTGCACAGGTTAAAACAGCACTGTCCAAGGCCAAGAATACAGCTTCTATGGGACCTGACATTATCCCTGGCTGTATTCTACAGGAACTACAGAGTGAACTTGGCACCTCACCTGTGTGCCCTTTTTTATCACAACCTCACCTCGGGCTTTGTCCCTACTGAATGGCGCACTGTTACAGTCATCCCTCTCCACAAAGGAGGAGTGACTACAGACCCTAAGAATTATCGCCCAATTAGCCTGATGAGTCTGATATGCAAAGCTATGGAACGCATCATCATGGACCTAATAAACAAGGATATAGGGCATCTCCAAACTCTGGATCCTACACAGTTTGGTTTTATGAAGGGTAGATCATGCCTGCTTAACTTGGTCGACTTCTTTGAGTCAGTCACCAGAGCTGTGGATGAAGGCAAGGTGGTTCATACAGCCTATCTTCATCTGGCAAAAGCCTTTGATACCATTCCCCACTCAGGAATCATAAAAACACTCACTAAGCTAGGCATCAGCTCCTATATCACTAGGTGGGTTACAAACTGGTTCACAGATAGAAGCTACAGTGTGAAAGTAGCTGACTCCAAGTCAGACTGCCGACCAGTCATGAGTGGAGTCCCACAGTCCTGGGTCCTCTCCTGTTTGTTATCTACTTCTCTGAAGTCCAGGTCAACACGAAGTGACTCTGGCTGAGAAAGTTCACAGACGATTGTAAGTTGGGAGCTATTATTAACTCCCAAAGTGATGTTTGTATCCTACAGAAAGACTTTAATGACACCAGCGACTGGTGTCAGAACCATGGCCTTAAGCTCAATGACAAAAAATGTTTCATCATCCTCCTTGGGAAAAACCCGGTTCCCTTGAATTACAACATTGATGGTAGTTCACTGAACACAGAAAGCATTATAAGATATCTGGGAACACAGGTTGACAGTAACCTCTCTTTTGACCACCACTTGGCCATTGTGGTCAGAAAGTCCTTCTATGTGGCACATCTCATTGCTAAGGGTTTTGCATCCAGGAAGAAAGAGGTCATTCTCTACCTCTACTCTTCCCTCATTAGGCCAATCATCGAGTACCATGCCCCATTTGGCATGTACCTCAGTAGACACCTGCAACAACTGGACAGGCTGCAAAAGTACCTCACAAACAGGATCCTAGGGTTTAAACACTTGTCCTATATGGACAGACTCAAAAAACTCCAACTATTCTCTGTCTCATATCGCCTACTTAGAGGCGATCTCTGCTTGACTTACAAAGCCATGTCTGACCCAGCTCTGTTACAAATGCTACATCTAAAGAAATCCCAATACCTCCGCACCACACACTCCAGAAACCTCAACCTCATTACCACAATCAACAGAACATGCTGGAGGGACAGGTTCATAACCAGGAGACCGCCCATGCAATGGAATAGACTTCCCTTATATGTCAAGCAGAGCACCTCACTGGCTCTCTTCAAGAGAAATCTTGATGAGTGGATGGGAAATAGAAAATTCACCCCAGGGATCACTCTAGGGGCTCTACTCGACAGAGGCACTAGGAACTAAGGTTGGGTGGCACGATGCCAAGGTAATCATATGGGCTAGGCTTGTAAAGGCTCCAGGGCCATTAGCCTAGTACACACCTATGAACCTGTGAATATCATATACAAATAAAACCTCTTGCAGTGCAATAATTAGCACTGGCTTGCATAGGTGTTCTCAACCAATTACACTGTATATAACATATATAAACTAATCCACTTGTATTTGTATTTAGTCCTCTTATATTGTAGTTTAATAATTGCTTGCATCTGTCTTTCTGGAACTTTCCAGTGTACCCATGTCTGCTCTGTTTCATTAATTATCCTACACAGACTACCTTTCCTCTCCCTTGTCCTGTCTCCTTATTGTATCGACTCATAACAGTTGTCATCTGGCCTGTACAATACCATTTTATTATAGTATAACTCACTGTACCTCATACATCGTACATCTAAATGTGTTGACTGTATTTAGTATTCATCCTTCAAAAGATGTGGCACATGATTATGTGCATAAGGATTACAGACTAAACATTCAAGCCACGTATAGATTATTCCCTTGGTTACCAATATGTTGCTGGCTATATTGTGAAGTAATTACTGGGATATGTATCTTAAGTACTGCACCATTAACTATAAAATGATACCCTTAAAAAGAAGTTTGTGAGGGTATCTTAGATAATAAGCTACAACTAGTTATATTTGTCACCTAACTAATGAAAAAAAGACTTAGTAGGCCTCCTCTGAACCCTGGATGACAACATGGAATAAGTTTTTGTTACTCTTTGTCATAGTGTTGAGCATAAACAGTGGATGTCATAGGTTCATTTACTCATCCCACGGCCTTCAGATCCCCCATTTTATATTTTGTACTTCATATGTGTCTATATATCTGTATCTCTCTCTCTCTCTGTATATAAGTAGCTGAATTGTGTACTAATGAAGTAAATCAACATGATGGAGTGATTCAACAAGCTGTAGAGCAACCATATAGACTCTGTGCTCTTGTTCCTCATGTATTCAAACATTGTACGAATACAGCCATGGAAAGGAGTCTTTATGGAAATAAGAGCAAGTAAAAGTCCTTAGATTTGTACAGAACTGACCATAAACATGTAACCCCACACACATTATGACATTATTAGTCATGGTGGATGCTAGAAAATTAGATTAACAATAGCAACAATTCCTTTTTAAGTGCCATGACATTAATGCAGCTTTGCTCCCCCACTCCCAATGAAGAATACACTAGTAACTAATGTAGACAGCTGAAAGTGTAAACCCCATAAAACAGACTACTCATACTGTCATGCAAGCATATGCAGCATGTATCTGATAAAATGCAGTCAGATTTTATCAAAACCTATAGTCTTGTGTGCAGATATATAGTGAACTAATACCCTCCCTTGTATGTACATCAATGGGATCCCCTTCATTTTCCATGCCTACACAGTTACCAACCATGTAGATTCAGGGCTGTCAGCATGGTGAACATGCAAATGAGGTCAAAACTCATGAGATTTGCTGAATCCCAAAAAGTGTAGCTGTGTAGGTATGTTCACTTCATGTAGGCTGTTCCACAGTTGTCATATTCAATGGATGGCAACAGTGAATGGTGATATCAGGAGGCTTGTCAGGTTACACTTACAGAGGTGTACATGTAGGTCTGTGAAGAGTAAAAGTGCATAAAAGCAGTGCACAACACAAAAGTTCTGTTTCATCCCCTTTATTGTTTGTTAAAATGTGTCTCTGTCCACTTTAAGTTATTTTTTTTAAAGTTTTGTCATTCTTTGTGTAATGCGGTGCTTAGCACAACCAGGGAAAATGGAGGAATAAATGACAGGTGTCACATAACTATTCCTGTGGCACCACATTTATGTGTAGGGCTAGAGTATGGATGGTCCTGGGTTCTAGTACAGGGTTTGCAACCTTTCCTTCACTTCTTGAGCTGTATGTTTGCATGACATCACAGGAACAGAGAAAAGTAATAACAAGATTACCTGTGTTTACCTTATTTCACTGTTGGTGCGTAGAGCGGTGAGTAGGTGTGCATCACTCACTAATGAGCATGATCGGAGTTGATATATTCAGTAAAGCAGCAGATGTTTTCCATAGGTGCTAATTACAACATAAACAGGTGAATTTCAGTGTGGTGGACCTATTCAACAAGTTATAAAGCATCCATGTAGCCTCCATTCTGTTTTTTCCAGAATACTTCAATACCATTGAAGTAGAGACAAAGACATTTTAGCCCTGGAATGAAATTGTGTCAACTGCTGCATTTGCAAGGTAAATCCTGAACCTAGACTGTATTCTTTAATAATATAATGACATATCCTTCTATTTCTTAACTTGCAGTAATGAAATAAATAGAGGTGGCTTTGTACATAAAGTATTTTAGTGTGACAGCAGACACTTATTTTACTTATATGTGTCCATTTTTTTAAATTTTCCCTTATTCTTCTCAGATTTATTTGCACTGTTTGTATGATGTGATGTATAACACAAACAGTGGAAGTGGGAAATTAATAAATTTCAGGTTTGGCAGCATTTATCTGTTTTGTGCGAAGCAGGGCAGACCACCTAGGAAGCAGACAGCCCAAAATAGAAACCAGACACAGTCAGCCAGGGTAATCCTATGGCTAGGCTTGTAAAGGCCCCAGGGCCAGTAAACTAGTACACACCTATGAACCTATGAATGCCCCTGACTATTGTGAAAACCTGGCCTGGAGTGTAGATGGTGCAGATTCTAGTACAGAGTGTGCACCCTTTGTTTTACTGCTGTGACATTGCAGTTTACAGCAATTAAGTGCAACATAGACATGTGTTTCCTCAACATTCTTCTGGCAACAGGTGTAAGTGTAGGACTGTCATACACAGGGTCCTGGATTTGAATACAGAGTATTTCATAAAGTATTACTTTTACTTATGAAGTAATCCATGTATTATCATATTTATCATCAAATATATGACTGCAGGTATACTGGTGTTTATTATTTATTTCCTTTGTATGACATAAAACTACATGTGAAAACATTGCAAACTAAGGGCATGGTCTAACTATCTATCATATATTTACAATACGTTCATGTGTTGGCTCCCCCCACACTACCAAGCAGTACAACCCTGGGGTCTCACTATTTGTTTCCACACATATATCAACCACATTACAAAATGTAATACATAATGTTGTGTGCTCCATCATAGACATGCCCAGTTGCTGTTGCTCACAACCTTGCTTTGTTATCTCAAAGATCCAACTATGCTTAATAAGGATACTTGCATTTTTACACAGCTAGGGTTCTATGCAACCTTGTGCTAGTGCTATTAGGTTACTGGCATCCTATGATCCTATGAATCTATGTGCCTGTGCAGGCCTCCCAACCTGTTGTCCCCAACATGGCCTGCTGATGTCTACTATAAGTTCACCTGATGTCTTGTATAAATCAGGCATGCTGTGGCACTTGCATAAAGTACTGAGTTCTGTAGTCTGTATACTTAGGTAGGGGTTCTGTTCACACTGCAGTCATCTGTGTGTGTGTCTAGCCAGTAGAGCAAGTGTGTGTCCTGCAGTTACTGCCCCAATCCCATAAATTGCCAGTATTGTTATACTTGCACAAGCCTACAGATCCATGCCAGGCAGGCCTCCCAACTTCTTCTCTCCCACATGGCTTGCTGATGTCATCCACTATAAGCTGACCTGCAGTCATGTAAAAGTCAGATTGTGCTGTGGCACCTGAATACCATACTGTGTTCTGCAGTCTGTGCACTTAGGCAGGGGTTCTGTTCTCACTGCAGTCAACTTGGTATGTGTGTGTGTGTGTGTGTGTGTGTGTGTGTGTGTGTGTGTGTGTGTGTGTGTGTGTGTGTTTCTGTGTGTTTGTGTGTGTGTCTCTCTACCCAACAGAGTAGATGTGCTATCCTGCAATTACTTCTCCATTACTTCTCCACTGACATGGCTTTCCAGTATCTTGATACTTGCACCTGCCTACAGATGCATTTCAGGCAAGCCTCCCAACTCCTTCTCTCAAACATGCACTGCTGATGTCATCCACTATAAGTTGACGTCCAGCCATGTAAAAGTCAGAGTTGTGCTTTGAAGCTTGTGTAGAGTACTGTGTTCTGTAGTCTGTGCACTTAGATAGGTAGGGGGTTTGTTCTCACTGCAGTCAACTTGGTGTGTTTGTGTCTCTACTCAGCAGAGTAATTGTGCTGTCCTACAGTTACTTCTCCACTGGCATGGCTTGTCAGCATTTTGATACTTGCACAAACCTACACATGTATTTCATGCAGCCCTCTCAACGTCTTGTCTCCGACATGGTCTGCTGATGTCATCCACTATAAGTTGACCTCTAGCCATGTAAAAGTCAGACTTTTGCTGTGGCATTTGTGTAAAGTACTGTGTTCTGTAGCCTGTGTACTTAAGTAGGTGTTCTATCTACATACATAATGGCATGGTTTGTAGGCCCTGTGTTATCTTGAGGAGAAAGCCCTTCTGGTCTGTCCAGCTGCTGCATGTGTCTTGTGAGGTTCATGCAAAAGAGAGCATTATACTGTACTACTGTTTTGATGAGATTTGACTATGATGCTGTCATACATTCATGAGATCTGAATGTGATGGCATAACTTATGATGTGTACCACACATATGTACTGGAAAATCCTAAAAGAGAAAAGTTAGAAAGTAATGAGACACATTGCAGTTCCATACTTCACAACCCTTACATGAAAATACACTAGAAAGTAGGGACATGATGATGCTATCCACTGTATAACTTGGCAAGGCAGATATAAGTGACAGGTATAATTATCAGTGCAACAACAAAAATGCAGATATACTAAGCACTAATGTAGCTATGCATCTTGTGCATCAACACAAAGCTTTTGTATCCAAAAGAGAGAAAACATGGATATAGCAGTTATCAACACTTGCATAGGTTGTTGTGTGAGGAGGGCAGGAGGCCTAGGCTGACACAAAAGGTCAGTGAATGTGTATGAGTAAGAAAGGAAAGCAGGTTGGCTGAACCATGTAACTGTTATATGTGTGTCTGTAGGAGTCTTCTGTGTGAAAGTGGTGTGTGAGAGTCTGCATGAACACAGCCATGCTCAATGTTAGCTCTACATCTTGGTATGTTGGACATGTGTTAGCTTTGAATGGTAGAGGTGGCACTTCATTCTTGTTGTCCTTGACAATGAAAACTGTCTGTGCCAGGAGTTGCACTGGCACCTCCATACCCAAGGTAAGATGTACTGCTGCTACATGAACATGACTCGTGTTTGCTGGACACACTTCCTTCACAGGAATGCCTAGGACCATGACCCCATAGCTTGCCATGTCTGGGTGTGAACAGCACACTCACTGACGAATCAATAGAAATACTGCCACTATGGGAACATGATCATGCATGGCCACATTGGCTATGAGCAGATGTTGTGGCTGACCTACACCCACGAGGACACCTTTCCCCTCCCAGCAGACATTCCGCTAAAATCACCCTTCGGTCCATCTAAGGCACCCCCTCATTCCAAAGTGTCATTCATCCAATCTAGTGAACTGGCAACATGGTGGAGGCAGTCACACATGTCAGCCTGTGCCACATCTGCAACCCTGAGCATTTGACTAGACTGCCTTTCTGAACATGCCTGTGCCTCCATGATGGCTCTAAAATGTTGACTGACACTGGAAGAGGCACCTTCACTAGGTGGAGGAAAGACACCAGCCCCCTCCCAGCATCTGTATCAACCCTCTTGTATGGCACCTCACCCACACTTTTTCTATGGCCAGAGTCAACAAGCACTAAAGCCACAGTAGCCACACTTCCTGATCATTGTCCTCACCCTCCACCTGTCCAATATCTGTGGCCTCAGTTGGCTGGGTAGGCATAGGCTTACTGGCTGTGTCTGAGGAAAATAAAGGGGTGGCTAGATGTCAATATCTGGTTCAGATTCAACCTCCGCACCTCTCAACTGTGCCTCAGTTTCACCACCATCATCAACAGTGTCTACTGAGACACTGACATCAGACGGCATACATAAATACCTGCACTACTATGGTGCAATATATTGGAACCACAAACGTAAACTTGTAAAAAACAAAAAAGGTGAATTCCAAGACAGAAAACCAATGAATAGTTAGTTTATTAAGCACTTTCATCCCTAAGGAAAGGACTTCTTCAGAATAAAACATAATCAACATATCCCCTTCTTTTATACCCCAGCATACAACCAATCATTAAATAATTAGTGATGCAACTTAAAGGAACATAAACATGCTGCATTAATTAAAAGAATTAATTAACCACACATACCAACATTTAAAATTCAATACAAAAAAGGTCACAGTGCAAAGCTTGCTTTTAACCTTAAAATAGGACTAATGGATATGTTTTCATTTAAACCAGGATGTGCCGTGGCATTTGTTCGAAGCTGCCACTGTAACTCCTTGAACTCAAGGTAATCATCTATTGGTCCACCCCTCTGGCCCACATCGACATGGTCAACTATTATGAATTTAAAAGAATGACCATTAAATTTTTGAATATGTGCAGAAAGGGAATTCTTAGTCTCCTTTTTTGCTATGTCATACCTGTGTTGATAAATTCTAGTTCTAAAACAATTCTTAGTTTTTCCAACATAGAACAGGTGCAATTTTGACATAGTGCTAAATAAACAATACCTTTTGTGTTACAATTGTGTCTCCTATGTAACCTTATGGTACCAAAATGCCCTATTTCAACTTCATTAGCTTCCAGTATGAATTTACACTGTGGACAATGTCCACATTTGTTCATTCCACCCATGTGTTCTGGGTGTTTAACTTTCTCCAACATATTTTTTATGTACACATCCTTTTTATATACATTAAGTGGGTTAATTCCAACAACATATTCAGGGTCTAAGTCAAAGACCTTCCAATTTTTATATATCTCTTTTTTAATATCAGCAAAATTACTATTGTATGTTAATACTAAAGCATTACACATCTTGTTATTTTCTATAATAACCCAATTATTCATGATTATTGGGGTCCCATTGATACCCAACAAAGGGGTATATTGACCCCCTATCCTTTTTTTTTTACTTCCTCAGATATGTCATTTAGAAAAGAACCCTGGTACCCTCTTCTTAACAACATGTTCTTTAAAGTCTGGCACTGCATTTCAAATTCATCCAAATCAGAGACCATTTGTGTAAGACATCCACACTGCCCTTTTACTAAGGATTTCTTCTGATGGATGGGATGCCAGCTGTTAAAATGTAATAACATGTTGGAATACCTAGGTTTCCTGTAAATTGTAGAATCAGATTTTTTATTAGGTTTATTTTTTTCTAATAGTGACATCCAAATAATTAACCTTATCATCACACAATGTCAATAAATTTTAGAAAGTCAGTGGTATTATGGATGTATTAAAAAAAAAAGATCTAATCTTTCTCTAGTGTTGGTCCAAAAATAATGATGTCATCTAAAAAGCATCCTTATAAGGACCAACAGTCTGAGAAATTAGAATTGATGACAAGATTAGTCTCCCAGTATGCCAGCACTATGTTTGCAAAAATAGTGGCACATGCTACCCCCATTGCAACACCCTTCCTCTGTCTAAATAGCTGTTGTTCAAAAATAATCAAGTTGTTATCTAAAACAACCTCCATAAGTGTCCTCAGTAACTTGAATACTGGCATAAATAGGAGTAAAACCACTCAATTCCTATATTATGTGGTATTAAAGAAAACAAGTCTTTGATATCAGTTGTTACAAAAATCATCTCTTCTTTAAATTTATCATTGGAAACCTTTGTCAAAAAATCCCAAGAATCTTTAAAACAATAAAAATAACCATCAAGTACTTTTTTTAGTATGATAAAGAAACCTGGGTTTAAATGATCAAATAAGTATCAATAGTGTATTGAAGCTTAGAGTAGCTAAATTGTGATAAGTGAGATTTATACTAGTCAGTTAATTGACATAGAAATATTGATTTTAGATTGATAATATTTTAGTATTATTTATTGTTATATATCTGACTATTAAATTGTTGTCATAACAGGTTTTTTACTTGCCTATGGATGTTTTGTATTTTTATATAATTTTTAAATTATTAAGGTTACATCATGATTTTATATGTAGAAATTAGTCATATTCGTGAAACATATACAGCAATGTAGATAGGATTGTATGTTGCCTTTAAAAATATATGTACATTTAATTAGGGCTAATTAATTTAATTTAATTTAATTTATTTTTATTGGTGACCATATTTAAGCAATGTGTGCTGTGATGGGAATTGTTCTGATGAAGTCTGGTGGATTCGGGTGAAAGTGTTTAACCTGTCTGTTTGCTGCTTAATACTGCTTTGAAATTAAATTTTGTGTTGCTGAATGCTGCTGTGGAATCACCTTTATTTTGGTGTTTGCTGTGGAATTCATATGTTGACGCACTGATTCCTTATTTCAAGATTTGGCTCTGTTGTCCTGCCTGGCCATGAGTTTGTTTGTCTTACATAGTATGATAATCAATATACTTGGCTATTGTGAATGTTTTTGAGGCCTTAGCAACAATAGGTCTCAGGGGTGGATTCCTTAGACCCTTATGTATCTTTGGAATCCCAAAGATAGTGGGAGTCCTTGGGTGAGTAACTTTAAACAAAATTATACTCGGATGAAGAAATTTGGTTGTTCAAAAGCAAATCATCTAGTACTATATCTATCCTATAGTAGGCTATATTAATTTCATTTAGACTTATTTCCTCTTAGGTATCTCTAAATAAAATGGAAAACATTTTGTTGTTCCAGTTCATAATTACTAATCCCCCAACCTTGTCAAGTTTCATAACCCTTAAACTTGAATTTTCACAAAACATTCTCAATGCATTTGTTTCTTCAACTGATAAATTGTAAGGGCCTTTATTAATCATTGCTTTGTGACCTAACATTTTCCTAATTTCATATTCACATAGCTTTTCAAAAAAAACTACTGGATGAAGGGGGATATTAAAATACTGGACTGTATGTAACCACCATCCAGGCCCCTAGGTCAAATAGAGTCTTTAAACAAAAAAACTAAGTTCAGTTTCCTGGTAAACAGTTTCAGGTTAATCAAAATTTCATCAATTCTTGCTTTCCTAACAGACACAAAAAGGCAAACCTTTCTCAAACACATCAGCATAAAATGAGTCCAATTGTATATCATTATAATTGTAAATTTTAAAATCACCATTTTTGTTACATAAAATATACACGAGTCCGGTTCAATTAGCTGTTCCATCGAGGGTTGCCTCTGCCACTCTCCCTCTGTTGATGTCCCCCCCATATGCATACTCCATTTGTTTGTCTCACCCCCGGTTCCTCAGTCTCTCAGATTTCTTCAGAGGGGGATACTCTAAAGGGACAGGACTGCTAGAGGTGGGTTCAGCAGAGATATGCGCATAATTATTGGGAAAAACTAAGAATTGTTTTAGAACTAGAATTTATCAACACAGGTATGACATAGTGAAAAAGGAGACCACAAATGCCCTTTCTGCACATATTCAAAAGTTTAATAGTCATTCTTTTAAATTCATAATAATTGACCATGTCGATGTAGGGCAGAGGGGTGGACTAATAGATGATTAGCTTGAGTTCAAGGAGTTACAGTGGCAGCTTTGAACAAATGCCACAGAACATCTTGGTTTAAATGAAAACATATCCATTAGTTCGATTTTAAGGTTAAAAGCAGCCTTTGCACTGTGACCTTTTTTATATTGAATTTTAAATGTTGGTATGTGTAGGCAATTAATTCTTTTAATTAATGCAGCATGTTTATGTTCCTTTAAGTTGCATCACTAATTATTTAATGATTGGTTGTATGCTGTGGTATAAAAGAAGGGGATGTGTTGATTATGTTTTATTCTGAAGAAGCCCTTTCTTTAGGGATGAAAGCCCTTAATACACTAACTATTCATCGATTTTTATGCCTCGGAATTCATCTTTTTTGCTTTTTACCGTGGTGCAATATATGCTAAACAATTAAAAGTGCTGCCACTAGTACAACTACTACCGCAATACACACAACAGGCCTAAAATGACACATTATGATATTTCTTTAAATTGATCTGCAGTACTAAAATAACTTTATTTGGCTTACCACCTGCAGGAGGCATATGTCACTGGATTCCTGATGGTCCTGTAATAAGTTAAGCAAGAATTAAGGGCAAGATTATCGCATTTAACATTAAGACAGGGGGTACTACATGTACACCTCTATATCTGCATAAACTGCAGGTTCAACAAGAATATGGCTGACAACTCCAAACTAAGCTTATAACTGTAGCAATCTTCAACCCCCCCCGCAATAAATGACATGTGACAGAGAAATAACTTTTATTTCAATTGTTTTATTATACAACAGTATTCAACTGGTCACATAACAAAGCCTAGCCAGAATCTCCTCTTGGGACTCATAAGGAGATGTACCCATGTTAAGGACAAGCTGTGGTCCACTCTGCTGTGAGCTGTGATGTTGGAGGATATTCACCAGGAGCTCTTCATTCGGGGTAAGAGGTGGTTCTGTAGCTGGCCCTCCCTCATTTACCCTTTGGATTTGGGCAACATGTCAATGCCCTGTGGTGCACCTGTTCATATGTCCAGGTGTGGCCACCCACAGAGCTGATGTTTTCAACAATCTTCTGCCATAATTGTAGCCTGTGTTGCATATTGGGAAAATCCCTTCCCAGCAGAAATGCCTCATGTTGATGCAGAGTGTCAACAACGATATTGTTTTCTGCGTCACTGAATGGGGGTGTCAGCTTCACTGACATTGTATCCTAAAATACAACAGAATGATAATACACCTAAGTATCACATAACTACAAAGTAACTGTTTCCAGATAAAACAGTAAAGGTAGTACCCACTGAAAAATATAAAACAGTCTACAGATGTGAAATACTAACAACAGGCAGGATGCAAAACAAAGAGAGTAGCAAGAGCAACATATCCTTGTATGTGCCATAGCATTAACGCAACTGTGCCCCCCCAAAAGAACAGTACATTCTATTTTGTGACATAACAGTAACTCTTCTTTGCTTCCCCACCCACAAAATAGCAGGGAAATTAACAATTTTGCTAATAAAACATCTTTGAAATGCTAAAAGTAATTTCAAAAGACCTGTTCCTGAAACATTTGTACATTTTTATCACACAGCATTTTATTTTCACATGCAGAAAACTCTTAACCAGAACCCAAGCAACCAGCACTCTCAAGCAATGGGCAAAAAAAATCAAAGAAATACAGCAGAATTTTCATGTGTTGCTCCGGAGAAACACACTGTATGTTTTTAGGGTTTTAGAGTTTTAAAAAGGAAGATTGAATAAATTCCCCTCTTTACCCAACCTGAGAGCAAGTCAAACCAAACAAATAGTATAGGGTACAGTATTAGTCAGGCCTATTTTTAATAGTAACTCTCAAGCAACCAGAAACTACAGTTATCCAGCATCTACCAGTCCCCATGGCTTTTGGTTAACTGACAGTATACTGTAATGTCAAGCATGTTTACCTCTGAAGTGAACATGCCCATGCCATCAGTGCACTTCTAACTAATACACACAGATAAAAGTGTAAAAGCCTTTGCTTCACATTATTCATTAATATATTCCAGCATATTCATTATGTAGGAAACAAAATGGGAGCCTGGAGTTCAATACTCCTCTGTAAAGATATCTTTGAAAGAAATTTGCTTTTGTGAAGCCCTGTAAATATGTAGCAAGTGTCCTCACCATCAATTTGGCTAGCTAAACATTTGCCTTTTTATAATAGAGTAGATTATTAATAGATTGTATCTCTCTCTTAACCTGTGTTTCAGAGATGCTAATTACAGCATAAACAGCTGAACTGCATGCTAATCAACCAGTCTGGTGGAGCTATTCAACAAGTTATAAAGCAACCATGTGGACTCCATGCTGGTTTTTCCTGTAGATTTCTAAAGTAGTGGAGTATAGACACAGAAAGTCTGCACAGACAGAATGTTAGGAGCTGCTGGTGCTTAACTCCATTTGTGTGTATTACAGGCTCCAGGCAATACTGCTGCTGCTGCCAATAAGCCTGGGCTGAGATGGAGAAGAGTTTTCAGGCCACATTTAACTTATCACAACATACATGACATGGGCATTGTAGATTGCTACAGGGTGGACATGGACATACTACAGGAAATCTGTAACATCTGATGGCCCAAACTCAGAGACAGAGCATTTACCTCCCCATGTATTGGCTGTGTACTGTTTGCATCACAGTTAGCCTTGAACTAAAACCGTGGCAACTGTTGCATTTACAAGGTAAGTCTTGAACATGTACTGTGTTGTATAACAGCATTATGGTGTGTCCTTATATTTCATCACTTGGTACAGTAAGCAAGTAAAAGATGGGAAGTCTGTACATAAATTAAAGTAACATGTGACAGCAGAGAGTTATTTGGCTTGTATGTACTCATTAGCAAGTAGTAGGTCTCAGGCATCAAAGATTCAAACATTTTGTAGCTCTCCAAAGTACTGATGATCACTGCATGCCCTCAATTTAGCACCATACATTTGTAATGGAAAATCATAACAGGGAGATGTTAGAAAGTAATAAAACACACTGCAGTTTCTGACTTCACAACCCTCACAAGTTCAAACAGGCAGGATGCAAAACAAGGAGAGTAACAAGAGAAACATAACCTTGTTCATGCCATAACTGTAACTTAGCCTAGGTCTCCCCCTCCTCGAAATAACAGTGTACCCTTGCATGTGCCATAACAGGAACTCACCTTTGAACCCCCCCAAAGGAGCAGTCTATGCTTGTTTGTGCCGTCCAACTTGCCCTTCATTTGATTGCAATTGCATATCATAGTATTTCCAGTTAATATCCTCACATACTTTAAGGTAATTGATATAGACTGGCTTACACACTGCATGTCTCTGAGTACTGGTCAGAGATATGGTGAATGACCAAGAAACACAGAAAGGTAAGACAGAGCTGCATATTTGCAAGGAATAATCATAACAGGTTGTGATCACTAAGTACCCTACATCCAAATATATTAAATATAATAAATGCACAAATATCAGTTTATGCCATGATATCAGTGTACATTCATTTGCACTTGGTTGTGTGAAGAATTACTTCATTTTTTTGTTGCAAAGCTGTTTGTGTGGCAAAGATGGATAAGACATCCATCCTGTTTTCCGAAGGTCCATTGGAGTGAGACTTGATATCCAGACCTATGTAGGCATATCTCATGTGTACTAACATTTTCTGCTGTGTATGTCATAGATTGATTTTCCTCATTTCAACTCTTTTTCAGTTTTTTTAAATTTTTTTTGGGGGGGCACTATTTTTGCTATGTGACGCTTAGCACAAACATGTTGGGTATGCTCATCTGGTTTGCATGTAGAGCAGCAGTGCAGAAAATGGTTGAATGGCCCACCTAGGTAGCAGACAGGACTCAGACAGTAACAAACATAAACCAGACGCATTCAGTTAATACTATTGGCCATCATTCAAACACATTACTCAGCAGTGCACACCTTGAGTTTGCCTGATGATAACCAATGTACAACACTTACAAATGTTACAAAACCAAAAAGTGCGCACTCTCAGTAAGCGAGATACCTGAAGTTGGCAGGAAGACATCATTCTACATTGGTCTTGATCTGTGGTAGACATGGCAGGTGTTTGTGGAGATGTTTTGAGATGTTGTGCTCAAAGATGTGGGTGTCCAGGAGTCCAAACTGTTTGTTGGACTCCTAGTGAATGAACATGGGCCCAGGCTTTTGCAGAGGAACTATCGTGGCTCGGATTACAAGTCAGACGCATGGAATAGTCATGCCTGGGCTTTGACCAGTGCTACTTGTATCACCTGCACTGGTGAACAATGCAGGAGTCACTAAAGTGTCCTCCAGATTAGGAAGAGGGAAACCCTTGAACATTGGATTGAGAAATGTAGGACTGGGGGCACCTCACATTTGTGTAAGTATCACTTACAGAGACTACCTGTAAGAGCTAAAAGCTGGACATAGTCAGCATTGGTATTCATAATGGTATTCTGTTCTGTTCTGTTTTTTCTGCAGCCATAACAGACCAAGAACTGAATGCATAAACCCATGCCACCACATTGGCACAGATGCAAGAAGCATGTGGTATGTATGCATCCGAACAGTACTGTTATTTTAGCATTAAAGGTAAAGACACCTTTATTGGTTTATTATACAGTTGTATCAAATTGAGCAGTCATCTCTCAACTGTAACAGAAAAGTATTCATGCATTAGTCTGTAGTCCAAAACAGCAGTCCAGTATTAGAGAGTAGTCAAAGGTTGTGAGTTCAAAAACCACACTTCCCAAATACACAGTACGGTTAAGTTTACATCAATATTGCAAGGTTACTTCAGAGCTCTAAAACAGTGGCACCAGGGACCTGTTGTAAATTGTAATCAGTATAATTGGAACATGCATAAGTGCAATATATGTACACATCAAGGATTGATTGCTGTAATCTGTAGTACAGTGTGCATCTGTTAGGGGCTGGGTAGTCTTAACAGTAAAATAGTTATTTGTTAGGAGTTGGTCATCTTAAAAGTAAAGGGTACCCCCTAGGATTTTTGACTACTATTTCAATCCCACAGTGGTACAGCGGTTAGCATTGTCGCCTCACAGCAAGAGGTTCTCCAGTTCGATTCTCGACTGGAGCGCCTTCTATGTGGAGTCTGCATGTCCTCCCCATGGTCGAGTGATGTTTAAAGATATGCAGGCAGGTACGTGCTTGAATGGGTTTGCCTTCTTTGAAGTTTGGGCATCAGGCTGGCACCTCGGCACTGTAAAAATCCACTGCCAATCATTAGCGGACCTGAGTTCCGCTGTGGTGACCCCTAACAGGGAAAAGCTGAAAGACATTAGTTTTTAGTTCAATCCCAAAAACCATGAACTGGTGACCAGTATATTGCCCTAAATGTTTAGCCAGTGCATTACCACAATCCTTCTTTCTAATATCAGAGATGTGTTCATATATCCTTTTTTTGAACTTCCTACATAAAAACTGTTGCATGACTGACAGACAGATACATATACTATACCCTGGGAGTTACATGTACAGTGAAATCTGGGCTTGATCACCATTTGATTTATCAAAATGTCAAAAAAGTCAAAGGTTCTAGGGGGGACCATGGGCTGATAAAATTGAAGAAAAAGAGCTTTGTTGGCAGCTCAGACTTAATGCTGTGATCCCCCCACCCAACTTAAATGACTCCATTTCAATTGGAAGTGTTTTAAGATTAAATTCTTTTGAGATTTAACTATTTTACGGCTCATGTTTTGTGTGTTTATGGATAGGTTTTATAGTTTTTCTTATTTAATGGGCAAGAGCTTGTTATCTAAGATGGATTGTATGTATATAATGTTATTTTAATTGTGAATTTTTGAAACATTTTTATTGGCTGGTCACAGTTATGTGGAGTTAATTGGAGAGTATATTTTAGTCAATTAACCTTGGTTTATGTGATTCTGATGAAGTTTAATACAAAAACGTTCAATCATTAACGTGTCTGAACTGTACTGTTGTCTCCCTGGTTCTGTTCTACGTTTTTTAGAATCATCATGGACCTTATCAACAAAGACATTGGTAATCTCCAAAGACTTGACCCTACTCAATTTGGATTTGTCAAAGGGAGATCATACCTGTTAAACCTGGTGGACTTCTTCGAGATAGTCACCAAGGCCCTTGATGAGGAGAAATGTGTACATACAGCCAACCTAGGCTTAGCCAAGGCTTTGACACTATTCCCCATTCAGGCATAATTGACAAACTCACCCAGTTAGGTATCAACCTGTATATCATTAGATGGGTCACTAACTGGCTCATTGATAGAACCCATATAGTCAAAACAGGGGAATCCACCTCCAACAGCAGACTTGTAACCAGTAGTGTTCCACAGGGATCAGTCCTGGGACTTCTACCTTTTGGAATCTATTTCTCCCAGGTACAGGCTAAAACTAAAGGTCTGTGGCTGACAAAGTTTGCCGATGACTGCAAACTGGGAGTGTTCATAGAATCTCCAAATGATGTCAACATCCTACAAGAGGGTCTCACACAAATAAATGACTGGTTCCAAAGTCATGGCCTTAAATTCAATGCAAAAAATATATATTATCATCCCTTTCTGTAAGAGTGATGTTCCTGCTAACTACCCCATCAATAACAACAGCCTAAGTACACATAGTGATGAGAGACATGGGCACACAGGTTGACAGCAACCTTACCTTTGATCACCATGTCTCCAGAGTGATACGAAAGGCATTCTATATTGCTCATCTCATAAGTAAGGGCATTGCCTCCTGAGAAAAAGAAGTTATAACCTCCCTGTACTCTTCTCTCATCAGGCCAATAACTGAGCACAATGTCCCATTTTGTATGTACCTTTCCAAGCACCTGCAGCAATCAGAGAGACCACAAAGGTTCCTCACAAGAAAAATTCAAGGTCTTCAGCATCTGTCCTTTGAGGATCATCTAAAATCATTGTCACTTTGTTCTGTTTCAGAATCGATTTCTGCCTTGCATATAAAACAGTCTTTGACCCTGCTTTATTGGAAATGCTGCATATCCGTAAGTCAAATGGTACGCAAGTTACTCACTCTAATGGCCTTAACCTGGTATGTAACATTAATAGAACCTGCTAGAGGGACAGATTTGTCTCCCAGAGGTTGCCACACCTTTGGAACAGACTCCTGCTTCATGTCATGCAGAGCACCTCATTGGCCCTCTTCAAATGCAATCTGGAGAATTGGATGGGTAACCATAAATTCACCCCAGGGGTTCCACCTGTGTCCATTTTGGACAGAGGTGATAGGTGCTGATCATGGAAATAAGGGTAAAACTTGGCTTGGCTTGTAGGTGCCCCAGTGTCATTAGTATAGTAACCTCCTATGATCCTATGATCAATGCATTAAAAGATGGTGCTACAGACTCATTTGCATAGCAGGTGTATTTTAGAGACTGAATAGCAAATGGCAGACTTAACTGCTTCCCCATATACCTACTACTTAACTAACTCTCTGGTTGCAGGAATTAATTCACTTAATGCAGCAATATGTTCCTTTTGGGGCCAGATGTTACTGGTTCCGGATACAGCTGTAGCTAATTCATTGAAATACTTTTGTATTAATGTTGCTTAGTGATTGTGAGTGATGTGCAACATTGCACACCATCATCACTAATGCTTTATAAATCTTAATAGGAATCTCGCAACAATGCTTTATAAATCATTACTGGGGATTACGCAATGATGCTTCATGCAACATTAATGGGGAAGATATGACACTGGTGATATGAAGAGCAAGCATGGGGAAGTACAAAGGGGAAGTCCTTGCTAAACTGTGTCAGTTACTATTATTTGTATAAAATACATTTGCTACCTAACTGACACTGTGGCAGTATGTGTTGATACATTGTTCTTGGAGGCAGATGTTACTGAGTTTGGCTATGGGTGTAAGTAGTAATTCTGCAAGTGTATATGATACTTTAAATCCATTTACTTATATTTCTGCCATCCATCCTTGTTTTGTATTGGTGAACGATGTGCACCATCACTCAATTATGCTTTAAAGAAAAGAAACAGGGAAGACAGGAAAGTGGTGAAATGGGGAGCAAGCAGGGGAAAAAACAAAGTGAAAGGAGGGCAGGAATGTGCAAGAGGGATGTAGGAAATAATCATATCTATCCATTTATTTAACAATAAAACATGATCATATATGCAAAATATTAGCTGAATTTGGACTGTCACCTCCAGAGAGAGGGGTGACCATAACACAATCATGTTGTATAGCCAACTGGACCAAATCAAGGATCATGTGTGCTAACTAGAGAGGTATGTATGGGACCAATTTTTTGGGGATAGGTGCCCTTTTATTTGCAGAGAGACAGGAATGTTGGGGAAGAGAAGTAGGTATGTGTGGGTCAGGTAAGTTGGGTAGGTGAGAAAGCAATAGCAGACAGACAGGACATACAAGACAGGACACAAGTCTTGGTGAAGGATGCAAGAGGTGGGGAAATTGAGGTCCCATGCATGTCAAGCTGGGTGACAGTGAGAACTGAGTCCTCACTCAGTGCACTGTCATCACTGTCACTTCACTGTGCTGTTGGTTGCAGTGCCTGATGTCTGCATCTCCTATGAGTGTTGTGAACCAAAATGGAGATTAGAAGCTCCATCCAGCATAGGCATGCAGCCACAGTATGGCGCACAATCCTACGCACCATCCCTTGCAGTTTTTCTCTGTTGATAAAGTCACCACCTCCACCACTGTTCCCAAAGGGAGCCACAGGCCTATCCTTCAGGGCAGAACTACCTGAGGGGCCAGGTAGTGCAGGGGCAGCAGAAGGGTGCTGCCAGGTCATGCACCAGACATGCTGGGCAGTGGTGCTGTAGCCGGTGGAGTGGGGGCAGAAGAATACTGTGGGACAGGCCTAGGCCACTATGCTGTGGGAAAAGAAAAAAAAGAGAGGTTAAGGGTTTGGGTGAGAGAAAAAGGGGAGAACATTAGTAACTTCATATGTGACATACAACACAGTGATACATTTATTTGACTCTATTCTCTTACCTTTACTTTTAACACTACAAACACCTAACAAATTTCTTTATTACTATTAAGACTACCCAGTTCATAACAGAGGCACGCTATAGTGCAAATTGCAGCCAGCAATCCTTGATGTGTGCATATATTGCACATATACTGTATGTGTTCCAGCTATACTGATTACAGTTTACAGCAGGCCATTTGTGCCACTGGTATAGAGGTCAGAAGTTACATTGCAATAATGACAAAAACCTAACAATATGGTATATTTGGGAAGTATGTTTTTTGAACCCACAACTGCTGACTACTCTTTAATACTGTACATTATTTTGTCCTACAGACTACTGGATGCATACTTTCCTTTTACAGTTTACAGATGCATGCTCACTGTTATTTGAGACTATGGAATTGTTGCTTTGTGATACAGACTAAATCATGCCTACTTTCTTTTATAGTTGAGATACGCAATCTCAATTTGATACAATTAAATACCATCTAAGCTGTCCTTAACTTTTAATGCTACTAAATTACTATTAAAATTATTATTATTAAATTGCTATTTACAAATGTACTGTTCTGATGCATACATACCACATGCTTCTTGCATCCTTAACCAACATGTGGCATGGGACCTCACATTCAAGGCTCTCTCCATGACAGCTGTGGAATAAAAACAGAACAGAATACCATAATGAATACCAGTCTTTATTATATTCAGCTTTTAATTCTTACAATTAGTCACTGTAATTGATAAGTACACATCTGTGGGGTGTCCCCCATACCAAATTCCCCAATCCAATGGTTGAGGTTATCCTGCTTCCCCCTCTGGAGGTCATCAAAATGATGCTGGCATTGTTCACCAGTGTGGAGGATACCTGTACCATTGGTCAAAGCCCTGGCAATACTATTCCAGGCTTCAGACATGTAGTCTGAGCCTGAATAGTCCCACTGCAGCAACCAGGGCTCATCCTCCTTAACAAGGAGTCCAATAAAGACTTTGGACTCCTGAACACCCCACCTCTCTTCTTGGAAGGGCACTCCGTCATCAGCAACACCAGACATGTCTAGCATAGCCCAAGCTCCATGTAGAATGAGCATTTCCTGCCAATTACATTTTGTATACTAATGTTTTCCAACAAGTTGCATGTATCACGCTTACTGAGAATACACACAATTTGGTTTTGCAACATTTGAAAAAGTGATGCGTCACTTACCATTTCACAAACATGGTAGTCTGAGGGTGCACACTGGTGGGCAATGTGTTTGCGCAATGGTAAGCAATGTGCAACAGTGCAAGGCAACATAATTTCAAGGTTATTTGGTATACAGGCACTTGTGTAAATGTGTTAGTCAAATGGACCATGTCTATGATTGTCCTGCACTTACAGCTCTTGCCACAAGAAGGTTGAGAAAACAGTTGTGTATGTTGCATTTCATTGCTATAATCTGCAATGTCACAACAGTAAAACAAAGTTTATACACCCTGTACTAGAACCCCAGACCATCTGCACTCCATACCTACACTTAAAACCTGCTGCCACAGCATCATATTCCCTTTTTTAGTATTCATTGTAAAGTTCTTGCTGTTAATCACAGTGCAAAGCTGCTTACTGTGTTGCCAATGACCAATAGTATTAATTGAATGCATCTGGTTTATGTTTGTGGCTATATGGGTCCTGTTTGCAACCTGGGTGGTCCAGTCCTCCAGTGTGTGCACTGCTGTGCTTCACACAAACCAGATGAGCACAGACAAATATGTTTGTGCTACGTGGTGCATCGCACAAACACTGGCCTCAAAAAAAAAAAAAAAAAAAAAAAAAAAAGATAGTTGAAATGAAAAAAAACAATCTAAGGCATTGCACCAAACAATTTTAATGAGGAAAACTCAGGTAACGGTAAAGCAATTGCCATGCTGTCCTACAATCTGCTTTCACATCCAGCAACCTTACATGGAAATGATATCTGCATCATACCTCCCAACTGTCCAGACTTTTGCAGAATGTCCACGTTTGCATCATATTTTTGGGATATTCCTTGTAAAATTTGTGCTTTTCTGGAAAATCACTGAAGACTGAAGTCAATACATAATAACATAAATTTCATACTTCATATCCTTCAGAAATTGCATGCTAACACAAATCCTATTATTCTAGCTACTTTCTACATTGATAAGAACAATATTGTAAATCTGTCCCTATTTTTGGCCCTTTGTCCCCCCACTATTTTAGTCTTTGCACATATTTCTTGCATTAAAAGGTTGGGTGGTATGATCTGCATTCATATTAGAGGTTTCGCGGCCAGCAACACTGGTGAGAGCCAAGAAACCTTGCTTACGCATGCTGCACATTGTTAATATGCATGGCGTGATGCCAAGCAATGAGCAATATCGCATACACAAAAACAGTCTGTGAAGGCTCTGCACAAAACCTACAGGGAGTTTATTGAATCCTGGGGAATGTCTGACATCTGGTTGTAAGGGGAAACTTAAGTCACAATCTTGGAAGACCCAAACAAAATGGCCTGTTTTTCACTCAAAGTGCAAGATAAAACTATTTGCAAGTCTGATGAAGTTTCCTTTGCAATATGATGCAGAGAGAAAAGTACCTCTGTTATTTTGTATTTTATTTTTATTAAAGTGGTTTAATTTATTGCCCAGTCATTCATTTTAAAATTCCTCTTCCCTGAGATGTTTTTGTTGATAATCTTGGAATGTGTTATGTTTATTTTTGACATTTTTTTCTATTATTGGCATTCATTTTTACTATTGTTTTCCAATCTAATATTATGTACCCAAGTAGCTTTTACTCCTGCTTACTACATAGTATTATTGGACTATCCACCATGCACCTTGTAGGACTGTGACTTCTTCCCTTTTGTGTTTTAGCTCCTTTAACCGTGAGTATTTTCTCTGCATAACATAACATGTTACAGCATCAGTATTGCTCCTCTTCAGTTCTGTATAACCTGTAACAAGACAGAACTGTATTGTCTTTTTCATTATCTTTCCATAAAACAATCAGCACACTAAGTGTATCAGCTGAAGTGTTGATAATGTGAACTAGTGAAAATCCTAACAAATGGATGGTTTGTTTGCATTATAGGTGTTACTCGCGTGACTTGTCTGGGTTACCTGTATTGCTTCCAAATAACTCATTTGTTCATCCAACATTGTCATTAATGAGGCCATTTCTGTGATGTGACCTGACACTTGTCAAAGTCACAATCCTCTATTCACTTCAAGGTATAACTAAACAAAGCATGCAATTCCCTGAGTAAAGTCTACTCACCTAACCCTTTTTCCATATGCCACACCTGCTATGAAATAGCTGACACTTTCATGAATTATAGGGGATAGTCATTGAAGTAATTAACACTAAAATGGAATGTCAAAATATGTCAAGAAATTAATATTTGTTGAATTTGAACAGATATTTAAGTAACACAATATGGATAAATAAAAACATAACACGAGTAACCCAGAAATAGCTCCAGCAAATGCATGCTAAGTCACAGAGTTTGCTTTTCATATCATACCACTCTTGCCTTCTGCTAACTACTGTTATTGTTTACTTGTAGCTAAACATTTTCCAGTCTGCTTCTGCAAGATACTTTTTCTGGCCCACAGCAATTAATTCTGATAGTGCAGTTTCACCTTTCATAAGCTGCAGGGCTTAAAAGACAATAGATGAGACCCAGAAATGAAACCTCCTAATAACAGGTCTCATGTCCTATATATTTGCTTGCAGTTTCTTTATTCTTTGTACTTAAAACATAACCCATTTAAACTTAGTAATTTACTACTATTACTTTGTATTGTTAAATATTTCATTACCTGGCAACAGCTGGAATAAACTGTGGAGCTAGGGCGGCTATAGTTGTGTTATATGTCAACACACAACACAGGCAGGTCATCAAATGACAAGCACACTTTTCTGACTAAGATGATACTTAACTGGCTGTTTGCCTAGGTGATTATTCTTATATTTCATTTTCATCTTTCTTAGTAAATTCATTCAGCATATTAAAAGACACTCAGATTAGGACAAAAAAGTCAGAATGGTAAAGCCTATTGCCATCCCTTGCGTGGCTTTATATACTACAAAAGTACATACTGAGAGAAAAATTATTGGAATGGCAAGATAGTCTGAATCTTTCTTCTGTTCATTTGTTCACTTATTTGTAGCTGTTGCACTTTTCTGCCTTCACTGGAACACACATGAGGACAGTGCTCCAGAAATAGGACCATTAAGTAAACACCTTAAATGACACTATCTGTATGCATTTGCTTTTGATAGTACTGCAATATTTTATTATAATAAAAAAAATATGATGTGGTATTAGGAAGTGGACTGGAAGTAAGATATAATTCATTACTGTTTCGTGGTATAAACATTCACAAGAGTTTTAACAAATATTTCCAATTTCAGCTTGTTCAGGAATAGCCTAAAAGCTTATACAGTTGGTTCCCTATTGAAATGCTGGGGCCTGCAATGCTCATAATGCCAAGCCCCAAAACTCTGACACCCTCCACAAATACAGGAGAAGAAATAATAATGAACATTACTCTTCTCCTTCAAACTTGTTTTTGTGGGAGGGCAAGTCACCCACACATCCAAAACTTATTTTATATGATCTCCATGATCACCATACTTCAGGGGAAAGGGAATAATATCCTATTGTCCCTCTGAACCCCAAGTTCACACCAACCAGTGTGGAATTGTTCACTGAAACCCTACACAACCATGCAAATGGCTACATAAAGGCTGCTGTACCTAAGAGAAGTAAGTCAAAAACAAACCACAATAGTGGAATCCTAACCCTAACAGGTAGCATTGCCACCTATCTGGTATTTTTCCTGACTGCTCAGAAATCCAAATGTAAGTCTGGTATTCTGTACAGAATGACAGGCTATGTGAAAAATGCAGCCTTGGAATAACTTTTTAATTGAAAATTAAATTGCTGATGTAAACACGATGCTTCAAAAACTGGCACTTGACTTCCAAAAATAGGAGAAAAAAAAAAAAAAGAAGGCGTTCCACTTCGCGATGACATACTCATCGACATCATAAAATGGGTGGGAAAGTGAGTAAGAAATGGGTGAAGAGAGGTGGGGTTGTATGTAGTGCAAGGGGTATAGTTTTGGACCAGTTTTAAGCACATTGCAACCCTATTTACAAATACTAACAAAAGTAAAAAAGTCATGGCCAAAATCAGAAAGAACAATTTTCATAATGACAAGAGCACACTAATTAAACTAAATGGGAAATTAAGAGGACTAATGAAATCCAACATGAGTCAAGTTAGCCTGTCAGGCTAAAGACAACCACTAGGCTATGTCCAGAATCTTAAATGTAATGCACAGCAGTGTGCTGAACTGATGGTAAATGGTATCACCTTCACTGAGAAAGATTGAAATAATACTAATTTCATGAACTTTAATCATACTTTGACTTAGGAATGGGGTCCATTCCTGTCAGGGTATTAGAAACCCAAAAGATTTGGAGAAATTAAAAAAAAGGAAAAAGAAGAGTGTCATAGTGAATATGCTGACTGACAAATTCAGCTATAACTTCACCACTGCACTCCCCTACTATTAGCAGGGAGCAGGTCATCATGGCACTCGCTACGGCCAAAAACACAGTCTCAGTGGGTCCAGACAATATCCCAGGTGGCCTAGATAGCTTTCAACATGATCTATCAGGATCACTTGACCCACTTTTCAGCTGCAGCCTCAAAACAGGCTACATGCCATGTGAAGGGAAGACTGCAATGCTTATCCCTCCACACTATGGTGGACCACCAGACCCCAGAAACTACAGACACACTAGTCCAACTATTCTAATATGCAAAGCCATGGAACAAATTATCATGGAAATGATCAACAAAGACATTGGCAGCCTACAGACACAGGACCAATCCCAGTTTGATTTTATCAAAGGAAAGTCATGTCTACTTAACCTGGTAGACTTCTTTGAGGGGGTCATCAAGGCAATAAATGAGGGGAAAATGGTGCATACAGCCTACCTAGATCTGATTAAGACATTCGTTACAATACCACACTTAGATATTGTTAACAGACTCACCAAACTAGGCATAAATCCCTACATAACTCACTGGATTTCCAGTTGGCTCACATATAGGACCCAAGAAGTTAGAATTGGTGAGAGACCAGTCACCAGCAGAGAACATCAGGCCTCAGTGCTGGGCCTGCTCTCATTTGGCATCTACTTTTTGGAGGTCAAAGCCAATGTCAATGGCCTCTGGCTCACAAAGTATGCAGATGACAGCAAATTGGGGGCTATCATAGTTTCCCCAATTGGCACTAACATGCACTAACATTCTGTAACAGGGTCTAACACAGACAAATAACTGGTGCTACAGACACAGATTAAAACTCAATGCCAAGATGTAGAGTACAATGTCTTTTGGGAAAACATCCATCCAGGTTAATTCCTTCATCAGTAAGACACCACTAAGAGTTAACCCAGTGGTTAGGGATCTGGGAACATATGTAGACAGTAATCTGGTCTTTGACCAACTTGTAGCTAAGGCAGTAAGAAAATCATTCTATGTCACACAATTTATAAATAAGAGTAGAGCATCTAAGTCCAAGGAAATTATAGTAACATTTTAATCAACCCTTATCAGACCCATCATTGAGCGCAATGCTCCCTTTGGCATGTAACTGACCAAGCATATGCAATGGTTGCAATACCCACAGAAGTTCCTACTCAAGAGAATTCATGGTATTACACTGTCCTATACAGATCACCTTAAATCTCTACCACTATACTCAGTCTCCTACAGGTTACTGACAGGAGATCTATCCCTGACGTATAAGACCTTGATTCACCTTTTACACATATGCAAAACAAATGACCACCAGACAGACTGTATCTAAAGGTTTAAAATGTTCTTGCAACATAAATAGAACATGCTGGTGAGGTAGATATGTGTCTCATATCATCCCCATGCCATGGAAAAGGCTGCCTATCCATGTAAAGCAGACTTCATCCCTAATCCTATTCAAACATAACCTTGACCAATGGATGGGAGATTGAAAATTCTCCACTGGTTTCCCCCCCACATGTCATAGGTTCATAGGTAGGTACTAGGCTATCGGCCCTGGGGCCTATACAAGCCCAGCCAAAAAGGTACCCTGGCTTTTGCCACCCAAGAAAATTATTTTCCTGTGCCACTGTCAAGCAGAGCCACAGAGGTGATCCCCGGGGTGAATTTCCTATTTCCCATCCAATCATCAAGATTTTTCTTGAAGAGTGCTAATGAGGAGATTTGTTTGATATAGATAGGTAGTTTATTCCAGAGTATGGAAAGTCTTTGGGACAGGAATCTATCCCTCTGGCATGTTCTGTTTATTGTGGTGACAAGGTTTAGGTCCCTAGAGCGTGTAGCTCGGAGGATTGGGATTTCTTTAAGTGGAGCATGTCCAACAGCTCTGGGTTTGACATAGCTTTGTATGTTAGGCAGAGATCACCTCTGAGTAGGCGATATGCGATGGAGTAAAGCTGGAGTTTTTTGAGACGGTCTGCGTAGGGCATCTGTATGAGGCCGGTAATCCTCTTTGTGAGGTATTTCTGTGGCCTTTCCAGTTGTTGTAGATGTCTTGTGAGGTACATACCAAAAGGGGCGTTGTACTCTATAATGGGTCTAATGAGTGATGAGTAGAGGGGAACGATGACCTCTTTTTTTCTGGATGAGAAACCTTTTGTGATGAGGTGTGACATGTAGAAGGATTTCCTGACTACTGTGGCAATGTGATTATCAAACGAGAGACTACTGTCCACCTGTGTCCCAAGGTCTCTTATCACACTTTCGGTGTTAAGTATACTACCGCCTATGTTGTAGTTCATGGATACAGAGTTTTTACCAAAGGGGATGACAATGCACTTTTTGGCATTGAGCTTGAGGTCATGGCTTTGACACCAGGCATCTGTCTCAGTGAGGCCCTTTTGTAGGATGTCCACATCGTTAGGTGTTTCGATTATGGCTCCTAGTTTGCAGTCATCTGCGAACTTCTTTAGCCAAAGACCTTCTGTGTTAGCCTGTACTTCAGAGAAGTAGATACCAAACAGGAGAGGACCCAGGACTGAACCCTGTGGTACTCCACTTGTCACTGGTCTGAAGTCGGATTTGGAGTCTGCTACTTTGACAGTGTGGGTTCTGTCAGTGAGCCAGTTGGCAACCCATCTTGTGACATAGGGATTTATACCTAGTTTAGTGAGTTTATCTATAATTCCAGAGTGGGGGATGGTGTCAAAAGCCTTGGCAAGATCTAGATAGGCTGTGTAAACCACCCTACCCTTGTCCACGGCTTTGGTGACTGCTTCAAAGAAGTCTATTAGGTTTAGGAGACATGATCTGCCTTTTACAAACCCGAACTGGGTGGGTTCCAGAGTTTGGAGATTACCAATGTCTTTGTTTATAAGTTCCATGATGATACTTTCCATGGCCTTGCAGACCAGGCTCGTCAGGCTAATGGGGCGGTAGTTCCCTGGGTCCGTGGTGGCTCCCTCCTTGTGGAGTGGGATAACCATTGCTGTGCACCATTCAGCAGGCACAAAGCCTGAGGTGAGGCTATGATTGAACATGGTACTTAGGTGGGGTGCCAGTTCATTCTGTAGTTCATATAGAACGCAGCCTGGGATGTTGTGTGGTCCCATGGATGCTGTGTTCCTGGCTTTGGAGAGTGTGGTTTTTACTTGTGCAGCCGTGATTATAGGAACTTTGCATTCTTCTGGTATAGAGATGGGCTCTTTAGGGGGTGAGAGGGGGTAAAGTTAGCACTGAACCTATCTGCCAGGATGTTGGCAATATCAGTTGGGTCTGTATATTTAGTGCCATTGTGCTGTTACTCAGAGCAGATCTGAGTGTTGCCATTGAGATTCTTGACATAGCTATAGAATGCTTTGTGGTTGTCTTTAGAATCAGTGGTGATTTTGTTTTTGTAACTAGCTTTGGAGGATTTTATCAGGGATCGCAGCTTCTTACTGAGGCTGACCAAGGAGCTCCTCCACTCGTGGGATTTTACTCTCTTTTGCAAGAGTTCCTTCCTTCTGTTGTACAATTTATTTATGATAGGGGACCACCAGATTGGCTTCCTGTTTTTTGGAGGATAGCATCTTGGTTCTGTTTGGGATAGCACAATCCATGCACTCATGTAAGTGCTTATAAAGTGGAATTGTGTAGGATTCAGTAGTCGTAACTGTATTATCCATCTGCATGGGTGTCATGAAGTTCACCACTTCTGTCTTAAGAAGCATGAAGTTGGCTTTGGAGAACTTTTTTACGATGTTTTCCTTAATGGGGGGTGGAGGCAGGATGTGGATATCTAGGGTAATTAGCTTATGGTCGGATCGGACCAATGAGGCATTGACTTCAGGTGTGGAACACCGGTCACTCACATTGTTAATGACTAGATCTATGATATTGTTGCCCCTGGTGGAGGTGTGGATAAGTTGATCCAGGGCATTGGAGTTTATGAGTTCCAGAAAGCGTTGAGTGAATGAGTTGGTACATGAGTAGTTTTCCCAGTTAATGGTGGGGTAGTTGAAATCACCCATTATTAGGGTGTTTGGTTGAACCCTAATATTTTCCAGTACATCAAGAAAAAAGGAGTGGGAATCCTGGGGCATGGTGGGTGATCTGTAGCAAGCTACAATTTGGATTGCAGTTTTGCCCAGAGTTAGTTGCACTTGGATAACCTTGGCTGCATTATGCTGAGCAACTAGCCTGGAGGTGTGGATATCCTTAATGAATATGGATACACCTCCACCTTTGGTGTTCCGGTCCAGGTTACATGGCCGAAAAGTGTGGTATGAGTTATAGCCTGGTAGTGCAGGGGTGCTCTCTGGAGCCTTGAACCAGGTCTCAGTCACTGCACAGATATCGATGTTATCCATTTTAAGGAGTGCCTCGAGTGAGTGCATTTTGAGATTTAGACTTCTGGCATTGAGTAGCATCACCCTCAGTTTTTGCTTGCCTGTTCCTCTTACGGTGGTAAATTTGTCATTTGAACCTTGCCTAAAAAAGGCACTATAGGGGCGGCTAGAACCTTAGCCAGTATCCGGAATCCCAGGAGTGACAGGTGCAGGCCATCTCTGATAGGCAGAGGCCTGCAGTAAATATTCCCTAACTAATATATCCCCCCACTAAACCTTTAGCAACCTCCTAACATACCCTTCCAAAAAGATGCCCATGTTACATTGGGGGCACAACTGGATTGCACAGCTAGGTTTATCATGGCCCTGGTGGTTGTTAGACTAGTATATACCCATGAACCTATATTCCAAGACATTTTAAATTATCTATAAAATGCTTTTTTAGAAGTGCAGTGGTCTTACAATTTCAGACTTACATTGCATATCAGTTTTTCTTCTGTCCCCTCTTCCCCTCTCTGTCTGTCCCCACTGATTTCTCCATATTTCTTTTTCATTCAGTGTGTTAATCATATCATGGACCAAAGGTTCTTAATGGTAGTTTGCATACTTCCCATAGGCCTCTACTACAGGAGGTTTAAGGTATCACACAGTGGAGACTCTAGCTTGTCTGGATTTTCCTTGCAGTTTATATATATTTATATATATATATATATATCTATATGGACCCCCTTCAGAAGAGTGAAAGCTCAAAAGACTGAAAATCAAAATATCTAAAACTTAAAATATTGAAAATTAAATTTGCCCTTTCTCCAGTGTTGTGTGATCTTGCAGTTGGTATATATAATTAGCAGGGGCTGTGGGGGTGCAGGAGGCTTGCCCCCTGCAATAAAAATGTTTTCTGATATTTTGAGTTTGAGTTATTTTGATTTTCAGTCTTTTGAACTTTTGATCTTCTGACATAGACCCCTGTATGGATCCCCTTCATATAGAATAGCTAGATTAAAAAATATATATGTATATATATTTATATGTATGTGTGTGGTATACAAGGATGTGCAAGGGTTGCATTACAACTTTCTCTGCCTTGCAGAAAAATGCTTTTTAACTTGTGTTACTGGCAATATCAGAGTGTGTTTGATTTACTGAGTTTACTGTCTGTGTTTTTATGCACTGGCTTCTTATAGAGAATCCCTTAAATGATACATTAGGCAATGTCACCAGTATGTCTGTTCATACAGTCATACAATGCTGTGCTCACAACTTAGACATTCTGGCATACACCATGTGAGAATTAACTTACCCGAAGTATCATACCGTCAACATGAATCTGAGCCACTAAAACATGGCATTTCATTGACATACTCATGTGGACATGACACAACTGTAAGGAAAGCAGAAAGTGTTTTCGTAAAGCTGGCAGCCAAAACGTTTACATCAGAGGGCACAGTGTGAATAACAAATTAATTTCTAGAAAGCATTGTATAGATGTTATAAAGTCAACTATCCACACATTTGTGAAAGTTCACTACAGTCCTGAAAAGAAAAAAAAATAACATGGTGAAACATACGCAACGATACATAAAAAGCAATAAAGATAGTAGTAAATAAATAGCAAACATAAAGAAACACATCAACCAGATTTAGAAGAATTCATGTGAAAGAAAAGCTCCCAGTTAGTAGAAGATATCAGTTGCCACAGTTGCCATTATACCCTAAGAACTGCCATCAGACACTAAGCGAGAACACTGACTAGCAGAGTCCCTTCAAAAGGAAGAAAGAAGCACTTCAAAACAAGGCTCCGACCCACTCACTCTACAGCCAGGACAAGGAGAGCACATGTATGCTGGGGTGATGAATATACATCCCAGGAAGGGAGTGAACATGGCTACTGGGGAACTGAATATAAAACTCAGGCAGAGAGTGCACATGACTGCTGTTAAACTGAATATACTGCCTGGGCAGGGAGTGAAAACATCACATCACAACAAACAGCACTAACTAAAAATACAGCCAGGATAGGGCATGCACATATCTGCTGGGCACTGAATATACAGCCTTGGCATGGACAGCAAGAATGCTGAGACACTGAATATATTGCCTGGGTTGGAGTACATGACTATTGAGACACTGAAAATATACAAAAGTACAGGGAGTGCACATAAATGCTGCAACACTGAAAATACAGCTTGGGCAGGGACTGCACAATTGTTGAGACACTGAATACATACAGCCTGGACAGGGAGTGCACATAACTGTTGAGACACTGAATATACAGCATGGGCAGGGGGTTCACAACTATGGAGACTCTAAATATACAACCTAGACAAGGAGTGTGTGACTGCTGAGACACTGAATATATACAGCCTGGAGAGGGTGTGCACATGTATGATGAGACATTGAATAAGCAGCATGGCAAGAGACTGCACATGATTGCTGGGAAGCTGATTATGCAGCCTGGACAGGGAATGGACATGTTTGCTGAGACGCTGAATATACAGCCTGGGCAAGGAGTGCACATAACTGATGGAAAGCTGAAATGCAGCCTGGACAAGAAGTGAACTTGTCTGTTGGGACACTGAAAATAAGGACTGCGCAGGGAGTGCACATAGCTGCTGGGCACTGAAAATACACATTGGGCAGTGAGTGGACATGACTGCTGGGACACTGAATATACAGCCTGGACAGGCAGAGCACTTAACATTCTGGAACTTAATATACAACCTAGGCAGGGATTGGCAAGTCTGCTGAGACACTGAAAATACGGCCTGGGCAGGAAGTGCACAAGTCTACTGGGCACTGAATATACAGCCTGGACAAGTAGTGGACATGACTGCTGAGACACTTAATATACAGCCTGGGAAACGAGTGGTCATGACTGATGGGACACTGAATATACTGTCTGGGCATGGAGAGCACATGACTGGTGGGCACTGAGTAAATACCCTGGGCAAAAATTAGACATGGCTGCTTGGGCAGGAAGTGCACATGTCTACTGAGTACTGAATATACAGCCTGGGCAGGGATTGGACATGACTGTTGTGACACTAAATATACAGCCTGGACAGGGAGTGCATGACTCTTCAGACACTAAATATATATACAGCCTGGACGGGGAGTGCACATGTCTGCTGAGAAACAGAATATACAGCTTGGGAAGGGAGTGCAGGATTGTTGAGACAATATAGAGTCTGGAAAAGGAATGCACATGACTCATGAGACACTGAATATACAATATGGGCAGGGAGAGTATATCACTGATGGGAAGCTGAAAATATAGCCTGGACAGGAAGTGAGCATGTGTATTGGGTCATTTAAAATAAAGACTGGGCAGGTAGTCCACATGACTGCTGGACACCAAAAATACAGCCTGGGCAGGGAGTTGACATGATGGCTGGGACACTGAAAATACAGCCTGTGCAGGGAATGCACGTCTGGTGGTCACTGAATATACAGCCTGGACACAGAGTTCAAATGACTGCTGAGACACTGAATATATAGCCTATAGAGGGAGTGCATGACTATTAATGCACTGAATATGCAGCCTTGGTAGGGAGTGTATAACTGTTGAAACACTGAATATATACAGCCTGGAGAGGGTGTGCACATGTCTGCTGAGACACTGAATACACAGGCTGGACAGGAAATGGACATGTCTGCTTAGACACCGAATATACATCCTGGGCAGAGAGCACACAACTGTTGTGACACTGAATATAAAGCTTGGCCATGGAGTGCATGACTGTTGAGACACTGAATATACAGTCTAGAAGGAGTGTGCATGTGACTGTTGAGACACTGAATATACAACCTGGGCAGGCAGAGCACTTGACTGTTGGGCACTGAATATGCAACCTGGACAGGGAGTGGACATGTCTGCTGAAGAAACTGAAAATATGGCCTGTGCAGGGAGTCCACATAATTACTGGGCACTGAATATAAAGCCTGGACAAGGAGTGGACATGACTGATGGAACGTTGAATGTACACCCTGGGCATGGAGAGCACACGACTGCTGAGCACTTAGTAAATAGCCTGGGCATGGAGTGGATGTGTCTACTGGGCACTGAAAGTACAGCCTGGGCAGGAATTGCACATGTCCACTCGATATTGAATATACAGCCTGGGCAGTGAGTGGAGATGACTGCTCTGACATTAAATATACAGCCTGGACAGGGAGTGCACGACTCTTGAGACACTGAATATATACAGCTGAGACAGAAAGTGCACATGTCTGCTGAGAAACAGAATATACAGCTTGGGAAGGGAGTGCATGACTGTTGAGACACTATAGTGTCTGGAAAAGGAATGCACATGACTGCTGAGACACTGAATATACAGCATGGGCAGGGAGAGTACATGACTGCTGGGAAACTGAAAATGCCACCTGGAGAGGAAGTTAACATGTCTGTTAGATCACTGAATTTATAGCCTGGACAGGGAGTGCACATGTCTGCTGAGACACTGAATATACAGCCTGGGCATGGAATGCACAACTGTTGAGACACTAAGTATATATAGCCTGGAGACAGATTGCACATGTCTGCTGAGACACTGACTAGAAAGCCTGAGCAGGGAGTGCATGACTGTTGAGACAATGAATACACAGCCTGGTCAGGAAATCCACATGACTGAGGGTCACTGAATATACAGCCTGGGCAGGGTATTCATGACTGTCGAGACACTGAATATTACATACACACACACACACACACACACACACACACACACACACACACACACACACACACACACACACACACACACACACACACACACACACACACACACACACACACACACACACACACACACACACACACACACACACACACAGCCTGGACAGGGAGTGCACATTGCTGCTGAGACACTGAATATGCAGCCTGAACAGGCAGTGTACATGTCTGTTGAGAAACTGAATATACACCCTGGGCAGGGAGTGCACACGACTGATGGGAAGCTGAATATACACCCTGGACAGGAAGTGATCATGTCTGTTGGGACCCTGAAAAATAAAGACTGAGCAAGGGGTGGCTATGTCTGCTGAGAAACTGAAAATATAGACTGAGCATTGATTGCACACATGTGGTGAACACTGAATATACAGCCTGGGTAGGGAGTGGACATGACAGCTGGGATACAATATACAGCCTGGGCAATGAGTGGACATGAATGATGGGATACTTAATATACATCCTGAGCATGGAGTGCAAGAATGTTGAGACACTGAATTTATAGCTTGGGCAGAGAATGCACAGTTTCTGAGACGCTAAATATACAGTCTGGCATGGAGTGCACAACTGTTGGGACACTGAATACATAACAGCCTGGACATGGAGTTTACATGTCTGCTGAGAAACAGGATATTACAGCCTGGGTAGGAATTGCAACACTGTTGAGACAATGAATATGCAGCCTGGACAGGGAACTGACATGCCTGCTGTCTGAATGAATATGGACAGAGAGTGTACGTGACTACTGGGAAGCTGAATATGCAGCCTGGATATGAAGTGAACATGTCTGTTTGGACACTGAATATAAAACCTGCGCAGTGAGTGCACATGACTGCTGGCCACCGAAAAATACAGAAAAGACACGGAGTGGAAATGACTGTTGAGAAACTGAATATACAACCTGGGGGACATGTCTGCTGGAAGACTGAATATATAGCCTGGGCAGGGAGTGCACACATCTGCTGGGACACTGAGTATACAGCCTTGGCAGGTAGTGGACATGACTGCTGGGAAACTGAATATACTACCTGGGCATGGAGTGCAAGAATGTTGAGACATTAATATATAGCCTGGACAGGGAGAACACGACTGTTGAGACACTGAATATGTACAGCCATACAGGGAGTGCACATGTTTTCTTGGAAACAGAATATGCAGCCTCAGCAGGGAGTGCACATGACTGCTTTAACATTGAATATACAGCCTAGACAGAGAATGCACATCTGCTGAGACACTAAATAAACAGCATGAGCAGAGAGTGTACGTGACTGCTAGTAAGCCGAATATGCATCCTAGACAGGAAGTGAACATGTCTGTTGGGACACTGAAATTTCAGCCTGGACAGGGAGTGCATAACTGTTGAGAAATTGAATATACCCAGCATAGACAAGATGTCAACATATCTTCTGAGACACTGAATATATGGCCTGGGCAGGGAGTGCACAACTGTTGAGACACTGAACATATATACCCTTTTTTAATTTCTCCAAATCTTTTGGGTTTCTAATATCATGAGAATGGACCCCATTCCTAAGTCAAAGTATGATTAAAGTTCATGAAATTAGTATTGTTTCACTCTTTGATGTCAGCCAATGGTGCTCTTTGCAGCACCCGCAATGTGCCCAGCAATGACTCCTTCTGCAGTTCATACAGAGTTATATGCATTGGTATCTAAATAGGATTGTAGACTCTTTTTTATAAGACCGGTTGCTTTTAATACTATTGGAACTGTCTGGGTATCTTCCATCCATATTGCTCTTATTTCTGCTTGCAGATCAGGATATTTTATGACTTTGTGTCTCTCTGTACGCAGGAAACTGTAGTGACTGAGTGTGGCAATTTCAGTGATTAATGCTACTTTTGTCTTCTTTTCCTGGACCACTATATCCGATTTTCTAGAATCTATCATTTGAGCTTTTGGCAATGGATGATCCCATGTGATGTAGACTTCATAATTTTCTATGATGCTTTGTTGCTCATGTTTTCAGTGTTTTTCAGCCACTTCAATACCATCATGTTTGCACAATCCCCAGTGCAACAGTCTTACCACATTATTATGCCTTTCAGTATACAGTCCTTTGACGAGTAGTATGTTACAACCATCAATAAGGTGTGCAGCTATTTCCAATTTGGTTTTACAAAACTTACATTTGTCTGTTTCTCCCACATATTCAATGGACTTTGTAAACCAGCATGTACATAGCCCACTATATTGTGCCGTCACTATTAACCTTTCATCTCTTGGTTTGAATTCACCTCTCCTTAACCATTCCTGCATTCATTCCTGATCAACATGAGGTTCTTCCAGAAGTTTTCTATACTTGCAACAATATTTATGCATTTTCCACATTTCTTGCCTTCTCATCTGGTCCTTCACCTTATATTCTTTCTTTTGTTTTTTTGGAACATTCAGTTGCTGCCTGATTTTTATCCACTTCTGCTTTGATTTCCATTCCTGCTTGACACTGATATGCTTCTGCTAGGTTAAGCAGAGAAGTCATCTTAGATTTATTCTCCTCATGTTTCAAAACTTCCACTACATTTGGGTCTCGTGAGGTCAGCAGATATGTGTGGATTCCCACAATTGCAGATCTATACATATAATCAATTTCAAGGAGGCCCATCCCTCTTTCAGAACAGGGAATATATAATCTTGGTATGCACTGATTTTTATAGATCATTTGGTGAGTTTGAAGCATCCTTCTTGTTTTAATATCTAATCTATCCAACACATTTTGGGGCCAATCACTCACTCCAAAACTGTAAGTTATGACAGGAAAATTAAATTGGATAATAGCTTGGATTTTGTTCCTAGATGTCAATGCTGTTTTTGGGATTAATTTAAGTCTTCTAAAGTACTCCTTATTAAGTTCTACTTGCATTTGTTCATGTTTTTTTGCCAATCCTTCATCAGTTCCCAAGTATTTATACACTCCCTCTTGCTCAAGTTCTTTTATTTCACATTCTTGCCACAAACTGATGTTTACCTGGTGCTGCAGTTTCCTGCTTTAAAGGTTGCTTTTGCACATTTATCAAGGCCAAATGACATTCTAGTATCATCTGAAAAGTTTTGACAACCTGCAGCTGTGCTTTCAGTTCCTCATCTGATGAGATATACAGTTTTAAATCATTGACAAAGAAAAGATGAGAAGTCTTTAGACTTTATTGTTTTCTAGGGGCCAAATTATAGCCATTGCCTAAGCTATTAAGTAGACAGCTTAATGGGTTAAGGGCAAGGCAGAATAGCAACAGTGACAGAGTCACCCTGAAAAATCCCCCTTTGAATTTTTATCCCTGGGATAATAAGCTGTCCTTTTTCATGGCATATTTACAAAGTGGTCTGCCATTGTTTCATGGTCACTGTAAGGAAGTCAATCAGTGTAGGATGTATCTTACACATTTTAAACACTCTTTTATCCATGAATGTGGGATACTATCAAATGCTTTTTTGTAGTCAATCCATGCCATATTTAGATTCTTCGCTTTTTTACAGTTCTCCACTATGACTTTATTTAACAACAAATCATCCTTTGTTCCATATGACTTTATTTTATTGTCCTTTTGTTCTACTGCCATAATTGAGTTTTCTTCTAAATGACTATAAACTCTGCCGGCATCAATTCTCGTGTATAGTTTATACGTTGCCAGAAGGCAAGTTATTGGTCTATAATTTTTGGGGTTGCTTGCAGGTTCAGTCTTAAGCAGAAGCATTGTTTTACCTGTTGTTAGCCAGATTGGTGTCTGTTTAGGGTGCGCATATAGATAGTTCTTACTCATGGCTATGTCTTCATGCAAGGATATTAATACTTGTAACCAAAATTTAGGTACTGCATCTGGGCCTGGGATTTTCCAATTAGAAGCTTTTCTTAACTTTGTTTCAATCTCTTCGGCTGTTACTTCATCCCATTTCATATCCTGTACCTTTAAACTTCTTATTCTTTCTCTTACTTCTTTTATCCATTTAGCATCTTTGTTGTGTTTCACAGGATATACATAGACCCCCAGATTCAGCAAGCTCTGCATGGAGCTCCAGCAGTCAATATGTCTGCCGTGCAATCCAGGAATAAGCTGTAGGTATGTGCATGAGCGCTCCTGGACTAGTCCTGCAGAGACTCAGCTCCTGTATGCAAATTACCCCATTTGCAGGTGAAATCCATGCAAATGAGATGAATTTGTGATCCAGGAAGCTGGAAGTCAGCCATGCAGGACTAGTGTAATCTGCAGAAATGTGCTCTGTAAGTAACCGAGTACATTTCTGCAAACTACAAAACGGAGCCATAACAGCTCCAAATAAAGGGTGGATATTATGTAGAAAGCATGCCATTGTCCAAATATATGGCCATTGGATGGAAAACAGTTGCAGAAATAAAAAAATTAACTTTTATTTTTTTTAGCCAATCTCGGCTGTTTAAGCGTAGGGCAGTAGTGCACAAACGGGATCGGAAAAAAATAAAATAAAACCCCTAAAATTAGCATACTAACCAAAATCACTATTTTGCCATTATACTCAATGGCAGGCAGAGGACAACATGGCCAGTGAATAGTGGTTGCTAAGGGGGTGGCTCATTGTGGGACCTGTAACTATGCATCAGCAGGCAATCCTATGCGAATGAGGGGAATGATACTGAATCCCAGATTACCCCTGCATGCTAGTCAGCACCCAACAGTGTAAGAGCAGGAATATCTTGGTGCAAGCCTAGGAGTTAGCTGACATCATGGGGGGGGGTGTCAGGCATACTGTAAGCAGATTAGAGCCCTGTGGCCCATGTTTGCCCTTAGCTTAGCAGAGCTAAGCAAGGGGGTGTGTCTGAGCCTGCCTAGCACTCTTTACATTGGCTAAGTGGGTGTGCGTGCCACGCACCGGGTTTTAAAAGAAAAAAAAAAACAGGAAATAGCAGCACTGTGCACATTTGAGCACTCTGTTTGCGTGGTGCATCCCTAGGCTTAAACAGGAAGGCAATAGGAAGGGAAAACAGCAGTAAGAAGGTAATCTAGGAGAACTAGCTTAGCTGGCAGGTGAAATGTATCAGAATCAGCCAATTACACAGGCAGCAGACCAGCCCAGCCCAGAACACTACTTATAAACTATGCAAACACCTTTCCCTCTGGTTTTTCCCACATACCCTACACCAGTGGTGTATACAAGTGGGGGAATTTTAACAAACAAAAACAACAAAATGATAGGGGCTGCAGCAGCTATCATACATCAACATGTGGAAGAGGCTGAGGGTGGTGAGGATGAGAATGCTGTCGACCAACCCACAGTGAGGAGACGGGGAAGAGTGTACAGACCCAGGATAACCTACCAGGTGCTACATGAGCTGGAGATAGTGGAGCACTTTAGGGTGGACAGGGACCCCCTACAGCAAATTGTTGAGCTGTGCCGGCCACGCGTCGCACACAGAATTAACAGAGGGGAACCCATCCCTGTGGATACCAAAGTATGTGTAGGCCTAAGAATACTAGCTACAGGTACCTTCCAAAGGCCAACTAGAGATATAATGGGGGAATCTCACAGGCATCAGCATCCAGGGTACTCCACCAGTTCCTGGATGCCATGTCAGCACATGCCGGTGAGCACATATATTTCCCCAACACCCATGAGGCGTTGGCCAGCAATATGCATCTCTTCCACCAAATAGCAGAATACCCTGAGGTAGTGGATGCTATAGACTGCATGCATATATGCATCAAAGCACCACCTGGAGAGTGGGGTAGGATCTACATCAACCACAAGGGCTTCCCCTCCATCAAATTCCAGGTCGTGTCCATACCTCTCAACCTCTTAAAACAAGAAATCTGGCAAACCCATAAATAATGGGGGGACAAAGGCCCCAAAATAGGCACATTTTTTGAATATTACTCTTACAAACTTAGCAAGTTGATAGAATAACAGATTTTACATTAACACAATTTTCTGAGGAGTGTAAAGTCTGAAACTCAAATGTCTATCTTTATTTTCTGACTTCAATCCTCAATGATTTGTCAATGATTTATCAGAAAACTAAAATTTTGTGAAGAGCATGGGAAAAATGTGAGGCAAAAATCTGGACATCCTGCAAAAATCTGTACAGTTGAGAGGTATGGTCATGTCCAATGCCCAGGGCATTATAATGAATGTGTGTGCTGGTTGACCTGGAAGCTATCCTGATTCCCACATCTGCCATCTGACGTAGTTGTACCAGAAATTTGTCAGTGGTGACATCCCTTATGGTCACGTAGTGGGAGATGCTGGTTATGCACTGGAGCCATGACTGATGACACCCATCAGAAATGCACACACCCGAACAAAAACTTCATAATGAGGCACACGCACAGACCAGGGTTGTAATAGAGTGTGTGTTTGGGATGTTGAAGTCACGGTTCTGGTGCCTGGACACATCTGGTGGAGCCTTGCAGCACTCCACAGCTACATGTACTCAAATTGTCATCATATTTGCCATGCTACACAATATGCTCCTGTGGGAACAGTTGCAGCAGGGACAGAATGAGGCAGGACCACACAGCCCCCCCAGCATTGCCAAGGCCTGCACAGGCACAGAGTGACTCAGAGGAGGAACAACCAGAGCCTGCCCCAGTAGGCAGAAGGAGGCATGCCCAGTATGCCCTGGCCTTGGCAAAGAGGCAATGCATAGCACATACAATGACACAGGAGGGACCCAGGGAATGACCCCACTCTCTGACTCAAACATACTGTATGTGCAAGGGATGCCAAACATGACACTACCTGTGCTCAACTATGTATAGGGAGTGTACTATGTGCATCCGACATAGGCAGCCCTCCAGCACCATCCTCAATACTGGCATACCCACAAGGTAAGTCACTCTCCTTACCAATTGCCGAATGGAGTAGTATGTGTTGTTACTTGTATCTGTGGTATGGATGTGAGCATGAGAGGGAATTGGGTGGCTGAATAGGATGCCAGCAGATAGTAGACACCTATAGTGTCACAATGAGATCTGTAACATATACTGGTGTCACCACAGTCGCCAGTACTACACATGACAACAAAACCAACTGCAGGAAATTTGCTGGGCCACATGTGTGTCCATATGACTCACACATGCCAGTCAGGGAGGTTCACATACCCAACAACAGTCTCAGCCAGCAGGACAGGTGTAGACAAACACAAACAAAGGCTGTGCTAAGGTCTCTGAATGATGGCTATGGGTAACCCCCCCAGGCCTACACAGACAGCCTACAGCAGGTCAGGCAGTGGGATGTTAGTTCTGAAGGGTAAGAAGTCAGAAACTGATATGTAGGTCAATCAAACACAAGAGCTGTAGTACACTGATATGCCTCTAGTCAACATGATAGGGAAGAATACAGAATGAAATGGAGTACCTAACATACCAGTACAGTCATAGCAAATATGTACAAGTGTCAGGTGTGCCCCCCCAGTCCTATGTAGAAATGTAGAAACAGTCAGGTGTGCCCCCATTCCGATGTACACACGTTGTAACAGTCAGGTTTGCCCCCCCCAATCCTATATAGAAATGTAGTAACAGTCAGGTGTGCCCCTTCCAATCCGATGTAGGAATGTAGTAACATGTATGTGTAGGTATAATACCAGTGGAGCACAGATGACCTGAGTTGGCCAAGGTAGCAGGATAGATTGTAGCATTTGTACAATATGTGGGTATGCGTGTGCTAGGTTGGTGTGTTTCATATTGTGTGAGAGTGGTCAGTATGTATGCATGTTGAGGTTTGACCTGGTGGCCATTGCCCAGTACTGGTGATGACAGGACCAAGTCCTCACAACTGCAGTGCCAAAGACAATTCCCCCCAGTATAACACATGTTAGCAGTAAACCACTGTAAATGTATGGTGGTAATATGTGTCACCATCTGAAAGATGGACATGACATGACTGCTGGGCTAGATATACAAGCAATACACAGGGAAAAGTGCCCCAGACATTCAAAATATAATGTGTAACCTTGAAATGGACACACTCTTGGAATTGTATATACAGGTATGCATCACATTATCTGGGCTTGTAGTAGGGAATACCAATGTCGTGTGGCTGAACACTTGCAGATCACAAAGGTTATAGGACTGATGTATTGGGAAATGGCTGATGTCCCTGCACAAGCCAGCATAACTGGAATGCCCCATGCATATCTGTGAGTCAGATGCAAGTAGTGTCCATAGCACACATGCACCCAGCTCACCCAAACACCACCCACAGGTACCTCTCTGGTCATATCCCTGCTGTTGGGAATGGGTACAATATGACCACTACCTGTGTATGGCAATAGTGAAAGAATGCAGCATGCAGTGCAGGTGTCCCATGTAGGTGTGTCCATAGTTGTAAGTAGCACCCTGCCAGCATCCACACCACCTGATCAATACTGACAGACAGTATTGGCATGAACACTTAGCACACCTACCCTGTCACCCCAGGGGAATATACTGTATGGCAGTATGGGACTGTAGGACTCTCAGAATGCAATGGCCTGCTACAAATGGCATGCATCACCACCAAATGGCCTACAGGCCTCTGCCAAAGGCCTGCATTTCACCTGTACTGCCAATGTATGTTATGTCAATGGCACCCAAATAACAACATAACGCACTCCACATAAGCCATATGCAAGGCCATGTGGACATACCACAGTAACATGTCCACCATGTCCCACTGCATGAACTGTGGACCAACACCAAAACACAGCTGTGATGAGGTGATAACTATAGGGAAAGTATCAGAGAATGTATGGATAATGTATGGAAGAGGATAGAATAATAGAGGTGGGAGCATGGGCAGCATGGAATGTGCAAGGTCCAGCACACAGCCATGTGCACATACTATCCCTGGCTGCAATCACAAAAATGAGTGGCTACAAACTTGCCCGTACACCACAATAGGGGTAATGTCCTGACTTATAACCGCTGCCTCTGGGTAACCTGTGTGAATCTGTACAGCTGTGAGGTATTGCCACAGCAAGATAAGGCTATACTGTCATGTTGATGGATGTACAAGTATGGGATCCCCTGCCAGCACTGTACCAAGGAGCTAAACTGGATACACAGACCGAGCAGAAAATGACTGCAGCTGCCCCTCCAGAATGGCTTAACTTTCCATGAATATGTAGGCATCTGTCCACACTACTGGACACAGATGCATTTACCCTGTGTTCCCCAGGACATCACTGTGAGCAAAAATGTCCACCTGACAGTACTTGAGGACATAAAACATCACAGTGTATAACAGTACACATGTCTGAATATCTCTGCTAACACCATTACCATGTAGCAGAAGCAGCACAGACACAATCACCTACAGTACACACTATCCTTTGCACAGTTTGACCCCATATTTCCAACTGATCTACATATATCCTGCAGAAACAGTTTACTACCTGTAGGTGTAGAACACAAAGGCCTGCACTGGAATACAAACTGCCTGGAATAAATTCACACCTTCAATACAGAAGGGCATACTGGGCATGTTCACACACTTAGAGAAATTAAGGCAATGTCAGACAACAACATACGGAAAGGTCATACTGGGCATGCTCACACACTTAAACAAATGAAGCCCATGTCTGCCAACAACAGTGGACCATGCATATCTGACAGTTGCAGATGTTAGTGCATACACTTATCAGTATGCACCAGTCATGCGTTGTACACACATTGGATAGGAATACACACATATATCCAAGGACAACACACTACAATATGCTAAAAGTACACATACATAGATGTGTAGAAGAAAGTGACAGTGGCAAAGAGCCTTCCATCATGAGGCCTGTCCCACCCAGCACACAGCCAAATGGCTACAACCACATGATATGTAACTGTCACTCACTGTAGAAATTAGCCACTGGTATCTGTCAGCATTACAGACTCTGTGGTGCAAGTGCTAGCTGTGCAACATGACTGTAAAAGACAGTGGTCATCTAGCAGTTGTATACATGTACCTGCAGAATATAAACCTGTGTGTGCCTGAGTGTGGTGTGTCTACTGCTAGATGAATGGGTTATGGCCCATGCACACAAACTGCCCTCCCCATACCCTACTATGACAAGCCTGCTAATGTCTATCACTTTGGAATACACCTTTGGGAAAGGGGTAGTCCAGTAATCTCTGTGGTGTGTCCTATAACTGCATGATGCTGTAGTGTGATAAACTAGTTAGGTAGGAGTTCTAATCCCAGACATGGCAAGTGTGTGTGCATGTGTGTGTGCGCGTGTGTGTGCGTGTGCGCGTGTGTGTGCGTGCGTGTGTGCGTGTGTGCGTGTGTGCGTGTGTGTGTGTGTGTGTGTGTGTTTGCGTGTGTCTGTCTGTGTTGGGAGCAATGCTTTTTAGGCTAGTCACACTCACTACAATTCAAATGCCCTACTTTAGCAAGGCTGCTGATGTCGGTCACTGTGAAATACACCTTTGGGAAAGGAGTAGCCCAGAAATCTTCGTGGTGCATCCTATAACAGCGCAATGCTGTAGTGTGATATCGTACTTTGGTAGGGGTTTTATTCCCACACATGGCAAGTGTGGATGTTTGTGTGTGTGTTTCTTTGTGTAGGGGTGCAATGCTTTTGAGGGCATTCACAGTCACTACAACCTCAATTGGCCTTCTTTGGCAAGCCTGCTGATGTCATTCACAGTGAAATATACCTTTTGGGAGGGAGTACTCCAGTAATCTCCGTGGCGCATCCTATAGCTATGTAATGCTGTAGTGTAATAAACTAGTTAGGTAGGAGTTCTAATCCCAGACATGGCAAGTGTGTGTCTGTGTGTTTCTCTGTGTGTGTCTGTGTTTGTCATTCGTATCCTGTGAGGAGGTAGCTGTGAGTGTGTAACAACTGGACTCATTGTGGAGTTAGTTTTGCAAATCTCTTATATGGTGGCCCTATTATATGTCACAATGTCCACCTTACAAGGATAACAGATGTGAAATAGCCGAGAGGCTGAGGTGCCAATCCATACTCCTACATGTGACATCAAGGCCTGGCAAATAAAGTTAGCAACCCTTGTATTACCCAAGGAACACTCTCAACCCATGTCTCATACACAAACACATTTGCCTAGGCAACAACCACTATGTTGGTAGTACCCTGCATATTGCCTACAGGTAGGAACCATGGTGTGATTGCAGCAGACTACAGAGGGCATGGCACCCTGTCCATCATTACAATAGGCACGTACATGCAGACAGTGTGCTTTCATTATGTTCCCCAATGTGATGCCTGCAACACCTGTGGTGCCATAAAATGTGACCCACAAAGGACATACCATGCCTTAAACACATCCCTGTATGGACAGATACCACTGACACCAGGGAATACCTGTATCTTGCTATCAATGTAGGTGCAGGGTCAACCTGCTGTCCATTACCAGTTCCTGCCACATGAGGCCAGTACTGGCACATCTGATGATAACAATCTGTGTACACAACATGGGTCAGACACCCCAGGTACAGTTCCACATGTCACTGTACATGCATGTGGGACATGTGCATATCCCAGACAGTGTCCATGTCATGGACTAACGAACACATACATGGCAAACATTGCACAGCAATGGCCACACACAATAGTTAACCAGCTGACTGGATGGTGAATACAATACCCACCTGTGTGAGCCACTCCAGACACTACACCCCTGAGCCACACTGCAGACCATTGCCATGTGGACTGATGCCAAGGTATACCCTTCACCTAGCCTTGTATAGCCTTCTGTCACAGTCAACCACTACACACCTGTGAAACAATGCACGCATGCATGTCAGTACTGGCACCCCGTGTCTGTGTGTGTGGTGCATGATGCTTTCAACCACATTCACACTCACTACAACTCCCATTGGCATACTGAAGCATGCTGTTTGATGTCAGACACCTTCACATACCCATATAATCTCTGGATAACCCCTGTGGTGCATGTGATACCTGCACATTACTGTATTGTGGCAAACTAACTAGTTAGGAAGTGTATTCCTGACCCTGCCATGTGTGTCAATGTGTGTGAGTCCCTGAGGGTGTGTGGCTGTGTTGATGCTGACACCTGTTCATGTGGACAGGCACATGTACTACACCTACCGTATTGCTACCATATCACTGTTGTAGATGTCACTCACCATCACATATACATTTGGACAGCTCCTCAACATGTAAGCTATGTGGCGCATGCAATAACTACATAGACATGTGATAGCAATACATAGTCAGTCAGGGGTTTGAAACCCTGTACTGGTAGGTGTATGACACAAACATGCTTAGGTTTTACTTTCCCACCCCCTCCCTGACTTACTTTGCCTCTGTCTGTCTCTCTCACTACCTCTTGGTGGATGTGGATAACTACACCTGTTTTGCTTAGGCAGCAGCTTGTGTTTTGTAAGTGCTGCTCATGATCAGATGATGGCCTCTGCATGCATTGCGCATTCCTCTAGCTGATTGCATGTGGAACAGCTGTGGTAACATTCCCGTAGCCAATTGCATGGAAACACACTCCAATATCTAGGAACATCATGTTGGTGTTGGGCCATTTCATTTACTGTGAGCAGGACCTACATCTCATGTTTGGCAAACAGCATCACAGATGGATTTGGGATTTACCTCTAACAACATTCAGTGTGGAAACAGGCCAACACACAGGAGGGGGATGTGCCTGACATGAGTACAGAATGTAAGTGTTGCTATTCTGCATTTGGAGTAATGTCAGTTTCACAGGGTGTGTGTGGATATGGCTGGTCTACATGTTTTAATACCTGTCATGACAGTGCTATGTTTTGGAGGAAACCCCCATCTGTAGGGTCATCTGCAGTCTGGGCAGTTTGTGGTGCCTTTGTTTCTTGTGTTACTCACAGAACACCTATCTGAGAACTGCAGAAGCATAGTGGAGGATTGCAGTCAGTACATGGTGACAGCCATGAGAGTTACTGACTTCATATCCCCCATAAGACATATGTCACAACAAACCCTGTTACAACAGTAAATGTATGAGGTTATCACAGCAACATGTCAATATTGTCCCTGTGTTTGTGCCTCCAGCCACATCTCTGTCAACCTTTGTACATATGTCATGCAGTAAGAGGTGCATATGTTCTGTACACCATTATCTATTGACATCATATATGATAACAAGCTAGTGAGATAGACTGCTACACATGTTATGTATAGTAGGGGTTATATTTGAGGATATAACCTGGGCATTCTCTGGTTGTGTGTACAGTACTGAGGTCTGCGTACTTATGGTGATTGTCGACAGTGTGTGTATTGTGAATATGTACCTTGGCCTGTGCACAGACTGTGGTAGATGTCATTGTTCTTGGTCCTGGTCTAGCTAATGTTACATGCTGCTACAGTGTATGGCACCCTATCGGCTTACATGTTTATAGGGCCAAACACACACATGTCTCATACCACAGAAAGGCATCGGACCACACTGTGTAGTGGCCCAGTATATGTAGGGTTAGTGCATGAGTGGCACATATGAGGATGGTGTTGATCAGACAGTCCATATACTGTAATATTAAGCTAGCTTACCATATTTGGCTGTGGCTGTGTTCACATTGGTTGTGGGTATGCACTTTCACACAGGTGTTTGTTACTCTGTGCTGTGACATGCCTGTAGAGCCTGCTATATTTGCAGGTACATGTATATTCCCCCATAAGAAATGTAGGACAGTGTTGTGGCAGTCTGCCTGTAGTTTGCACAGTGCTTTGTTACATGCCTAGCAGCTTAGTGTACTTACCCAGTGTGATGTTATGTCCAGATATTTGCCAGATGTAATGCTGCTTGGCCGCCATAACTGTCATGTATTTCTATAAAAACTAAACACCAAACCAAAACTAAGAAACAAACAAAAGGTGGCAAAACCACGGTATAGTCCACTTAAAACCAGATTTATTGTGTAAGTGCTTTCATGCGCATGAATCCGTGCACTTCTTCAGACACCATATTCATTACAAATGCAGCATATGTAATCAAACAATTAAACATGTCTGCCCAGTTGTGTAAGAACTGGCACATATAGGAGACAACACACTGTATGCACCATATGCCATGGGTGCCTCCACTACACTACCACAGTCAACAGAACATGCTTGGGTACAGGTCTCCATCCCAGACACTAACCATGTGTTGTAATACATGTTGCATACATAACAACTTGATCACCTCAGTGGCCATGTGCAGGAGGCACCCAGAGGATTGACTGATGCATGTCACTCTCATCCTGAGGGTCACCACAGTGGTGTATATCGATAGATTGCCTGCTGCCACATGGCAGGTGGCAGGATACCACTGTACACACATCCCTTACACAACCCATCTCTCCATGGATAATAGCTAGGTACACAGCTATGACCACCTGCAGTGATGCATCCCAGTACTGACATGTGCACATGTGCATTACTGAGGATAGCAGTGTCTGTGTGTTAGCACACCTGTACTTGGGAACTCAATGAGGGCCTTCACATCCACCGCAGCACCCAATGCCATAGTCAGTTGTGGCTGCTGCTGTATGGGACATTACATGTATCCTGTTACGCTCCTCTCCCTACCAGCTACATGAGCCTTGCAGTACCAGCACAACAGTGTTGTACAAATGGGTCAATAGGCATGGGATACCCATTGAGTTCTGGCAAGTGTGTGTATGTGTGCATGTTTGTATATCTGTAGGATACAGAATTCTGAGGCCACATACTCCTATTACAATACCCATTACCACACAGTAGTACAGATAGTGTTGTTGCTGCCCATAGGTGAGGCATGACAATGCAACACCCTACTATGCCTGTGACATGTGCATTAGATGCATATCACTGTAGTACCACTGTTGGGATATACAATGGGTTGCATAGCTGCCGTGGGCAATGTGTGATGGTGGGTATGTGAGAGTGTCATCATGGGTTTCAGGGAGTGCAATTTCCACTGGGGGATGTGGGTGTTGTGTACACTGTCATTACACCAAGGTACATCCATTATATGTCCCATGTACCACTTTATGGTGACCACTGTCAACATCAACCATACAAGTAACTGATACCACAGTCCAGCCCGGTTATGCATGTGCTGTTTGCAGCCTACCTGTAACACATTGGACACACAGTCAAGTTAGTTAGCAGCGATAGGCCCAGGTCTCTCGGATGTGTGTCTGCCTGTTATGTGTCTGTTAATGTGTATATGAAGGTATGTCACACTATGTATTGTCCATATACACCCATTACATCCCCCATTAGCATACTGTACATGTCTGAGGATGTTCTGCATGTAACTTATAATCTGGAAGACACCTTACCCTACACACTGTGTGGTCTGTGCAATGAAAGCCACACACTTCAGTAGCACTACATACCTAGGTAGGGGTCTAGTCCCAGTATTGCCAAGTAAGAGTGTGCATGTATGTGGATAGGTCTACATCAGGTTGCAGATTATACACATCCCAGCGGGTCACCTGTCCATGTGGCACAGGCAATAACTGATACAAACCTGTGACATGTGTTCAACTGTACCCCAGATATGTCACAGCCATGGTGTCACCACAGTGCCATACCCCTTGTGGAATATGATTGCAGACCATCTTTCTGCTGACACATGTACACCTACAACACAAATGGATAACATTATGGAGACCACAGTCAACCAGTGTTACTAACAGCTATAATGCATCACTGCTGGACGGCTACACTACCTGACATGTATGCATAAAATTTTACTCCTGACAAAATGCTACATTGCAGTACTTTGGTACACTGTAGTACAGTCAGTGTGTGCATCAGAACCATATTAGCCTGTCCCGGCATCGATGTTGTAGATGACAGGGATGTGGTACAGGTATCATCATATGCACAGGGTGTATTGTTGGTTTGCCAGAGGCTGAGGATGGGCCATACATTTGATACCATGTGTGTGGGTGAGGAGTGTAATGAGGTGAACTGAGCATGGTGATGTGGTGTGTGTAGGTATGGGGTTGCCTTAGGTGTGTTCATTTAGTGTGTGGGTATGCATGCACACAGTTCTGCCATGTGGCTGCCCTACACAGGTGTTTATGGAGAGCTGCAGACCATACCTGGCAGGGTGTGCACTTCACTGCCTCAGGCCACTGACACATGGACAGTGTCTGCCAGGGGTTCCATGGGCACGTCTGGGTACAGACCTAGATGTGCTACTCTCAATTGATGATGACAGATGTCCGCTGGAACCAGGTTCCTCCTGGGACTGGCCAGAACCATATGCTCATGGCCTGCTGTGGTGTGGTGTGGACAGTGCCCCCCCTGCAGTGCCGGGGCTGGTACTGCCACTACAGGAGCCCCTTGGTGTCCCAGCACATCCACGTTGACTGCCAGTTGTTGGTGTTGCAGGCCTATGTCCACACAGCCATTCCGGCACTCCCACCACATGTTTAAGCATGGACAAACCACAATCAGTGAGGGCCATCATTTCACCGGAGCTTCTATCCATGAGCTCAGTATAAGCATGAATGGCACCAGACAGTTTATGGAAGTTGTTACTTGCAGATGTGAGAGCAGCCCTCTGCAGCCTCTGGCCCTGTCTGGTATAATGTTACATACGTGCCTACACTGCCATGACAGCCCGAAACATGCACCTGGTGATACCAGTTGTGGTGCGTCTGCCAGGGGCATGATGACCAACTGCCCTACCATGAGCACCCTGGGACATCTGCCTATGTGGTGCCCTGCCGGACATCTGGCTATGCCTGCTGTGACCAGACACAGTAGGCATGGTTACCACACTCTCCTTTGCACTACCACCAAATGCCAGCTGTCCCTCTGCTATGGCCACTGGTGATGGAGTATGTATAGGCACTGAAACTGTGTGCAGGGTTGGGGTGGCTAAAAGGGGGATGTCAAATAATGGTGCTGTTTCAGCCCCTAACAGCCCCACCTGTGCCTCAACAGTACTATCATCATCTTTGGTGTGTGTATGGACACTAATATCAGATTGCATAAAGGAGGGACCCTGACCCATCTCGCCACCTGTGGGGGAAAACAAGAAATGCACTTTAAGACCTGTACAGCATTGCATAACAGTACACACACACACACACACACACACACACACACACACACACACACACACACACACACACACACACACACACACACACCACCTTAATACCTACCTGTCCATGACTTTACAGACAGTCCCACGTTTATTCCCATGCATTCTTCATCCTGCATCACACTTGGTAACATACACTCATTAATACCACTCATTAACGTATCATTCCTCTAAATGCCTAGACAAGTGATCACAACACAAGACATGTTACTCCATTACCTCCCTGACCTGAGTGGAGTGGTTTTACATGGCCTTACTGCTGTCATTCGGTTTTCACCCTGTGTATGTCTGGACATTGTGAGCATGGCCCCTATATGTGAGGGGCTACTATGTACACTCCATAATATCATGCACTGGAGTGTCATGTGTAAGTATTGTTCAGTACATGCCAGAAATGCTGCTCAATCAACCTATCATGTGATAACTGTAATATATGGATACACTTGCTGGTGTTGTCTAGTAATTCCCCAATGCATCTGTAGTGCTGCATATGTGGGTTGTCAGTCACCTCTCTGCTGAATGCGATATTAAGGGTATACCTGGTGTCTACCTTCCCTCTCAATGCATGTTCCATGCTATAGACCTTATTATACTATCGGCTGTCCTGTGATTACATGTACGACAAGTATTCCTGGTGTGTCATGGGTCAGTCCATGTCCATGTACTGCACAATCCCAAAGGGAAGTAGTGCTGTATAAACAACCCCACAATCACACATGTGCATACATGAACACCCACACAAACACACACACATGCACACATGCATCCTACATGTATCAACCTCCCTCCACTTCACCAGAGTGACCCTACAGACAAAATAACCACACACACACACACACACACACACACACACACACACACACACACACACACACACACACACATACAGGTGAGGTTGCACAATGATAGTACACACAGTCCTCCTATTACCCATCTGTCAACATGCATAACATATGGTACACAACAACATGCAGTGCAGCTATAGTCAATCTATGCTAACAACAGAATACATGTGTGTGATGCATGTGCCTGTGTTAGTAGGTGATACCCCACCCATGTACATAGTATTGCTGTGCACCTGTTCTGCACCCTGCCATGTACTGTGCACCAAACCTCACAGGTGTACAACCCATTGCTGAATGTGTAGTACTGTGTCAGTTATGTTGGCTCTAATACAAACAGCCCCTATGTTTTTCAGCAACAGATACCTGGGATGATAGGTGGACAGATGTCATTTGTGAATGCCTGATGTCTGGTTTACAGATCTCAACATTAGCGGACCATGTATGACCAGTCCAGTACTATTACACTGACAACCGCCAGAGCATACTGTGGCTATGGGGA